>NC_136856.1:39963725-40246575 GCF_951799975.1 Gobius niger | reverse complement strand
CAAAAATGTCACAAGAAATTGAAGGAAAAAAATGACAAAAAATTGACAAAAAATTGACAAAAAATGTGACAAAAAAATGACAAAAATGTGACAAAAATGTGACAAAAATGTGACAAAAAATTGACAAAAATTTGACAAAAATGTGACAAAAAAGTGACAAAAATGTGACAAAAAATTGACAAAAATGTGACAAAAAAATGACAAAAATGTGACAAAAAAATGACAAAAATGTGACAAAAAATTTACAAAAATGTGACAAAAAAGTGACAAAAATGTGACAAAAAAGTGACAAAAAAATGACAAAAATGTGACAACAATATGACAAAAATGTGACAAAAAAATGACAAAAATGTGACAAAAAAATGACAAAAATGTGACAAAAAAGTGACAAAAATGTGACAAAAATTTGACAAAAAATTGACAAAAATTTGACAAAAAATTTACAAAAAATTGACAAAAATGTGACAAAAAATTTACAAAATGACAAAAAAGTGACAAAAATGTGACAAAAAAGTGACAAAAAAATGACAAAAATGTGACAACAATATGACAAAAATGTGACAAAAAAATGACAAAAATGTGACAAAAAAATGACAAAAATGTGACAAAAAAGTGACAAAAATGTGACAAAAATTTGACAAAAAATTGACAAAAATTTGACAAAAAATTGACAAAAAATTGACAAAAAATTGACAAAAATGTGACAAAAAATTTACAAAAATGTGACAAAAAAGTGACAAAAATGTGACAAAAAAGTGACAAAAAAATGACAAAAATGTGACAAAAATGTGACAAAAAAATAACAAAAATGTGACAAAAAAATGACAAAAATGTGACAAAAAAGTGACAAAAATGTGACAAAAATGTGACAAAAATTTGACAAAAATTTGACAAAAATTTGACAAAAAATTGACAAAAAATTGACAAAAATGTGACAAAAAAATGACAAAAAAATGGACCAAAAAAGTTACAAAAATGAGTTGAACACCCAACAAAAAAATGCTGGAAAAAAGATCTGACGTGAGGAAAAAGATCCTCTGGGTTCAGGCGGGAGTTAAGAGGTTAAAGTCGTGGGTAGAAGAGTCGTCTGTTTTATACAGTACATGAACTTATTTAAATGAGTCTGGCTCATCCAGGCTTTCCACCAAAATGAATTTCACTTTCAGCCTCTCCTAACTCACACAAACTAAATACATACATTGCCAGAATCCCTAACGCATTTCTAACATCCCAGTTCTTCAAGAGTATGAATTTATCAAGAAGTTTTACTGTCAAAGAAATGCTCCATCGATAAAGATGCTTCATAATTATGTGGTCTTTTTTTCACAAACCACTGTGTATTCCATTTACTCATGCTAGAAAAAAAGTCATGTAAAAAGTAATGAGGGCCCTGAAGGTAATTTAGCCTCTTAACTCCCACCTGAAAATGTTTTCTCCAAATTCTCCAAATCTAAAAGCTTCTTCAAAACAGCGATAAAAAAGGAAAAAAAAGAAAATGAGGATGTAAACACAACAAAAACGCTTTAAAAAGTGACCAAGAACAGAGACAAAACTGACAAAAATCCAGCAAAAAAGTGACAAAAATCCAGCAAAAAAGTGACAAAAATCCAGCAAAAAGTGACACAAATCCAGCAAAAAAGTGACAAAAATCCATCAAAAAAGTGACAAAAATCCAGCAAAAAAGTGACAAAAATCCAGCAAAAAAAGTGACAAAAATCCAGCAAAAAAAGTGACAAAAATCCAGCAAAAAATGACAAAAATCCAGCAAAAAATGACAAAAATCCAGCAAAAAATGACAAAAATCCAGCAAAAAATGACAAAAATCCAGCAAAAAAGTGACAAAAATCCAGCAAAAAAGTGACAAAAATCCAGCAAAAAAATAACAAAAATCCAGCAAAAAAATGACAAAAATCCAACAAAAAAATAACAAAAATCCAACAAAAAAATAACAAAAATCCAGCAAAAAAAATGACAAAAATCCAACAAAAAAAGTGACAAAAATTCTGCAGAAAAAACACAAAAATCCAGCAGAAAAATGACTAAAATTCAGCAAAAAAAGACAAAAATCCAGCAAAAAAGTGACAAAAATCCAGCAAAAAAGTGACAAAAATGCAGCAAAAAAGGGACAAAAATCCAGCAGAAAAAAGACAAAAATCCAGCAGAAAAAAGACAAAAATCCAGCAGAAAAAAGACTAAAATCCAGCAAAAAAGTGACAAAAATGCAGCAAAAAAGGGACAAAAAAGTGACAAAAATGCAGCAAAAAAATGACAAAAATCCAGCAAAAAAGTGACAAAAATGCAGCAAAAAAATGACAAAAATCCAGCAAAAAAGGGACAAAAAAGTGACAAAAATCCAGCAAAAAAGTGACAAAAATCCAGCAAAAAAGTGACAAAAATCCAGCAAAAAAGTGACAAAAATCCAGTAAAAAAAAGTGACAAAAATCCAGCAGAAAAGTAGTTTAAAAAATGGCAAAAACACATAAGGGAAATAAAAAGTGACGACAATGGCAAAGAGGAGAGAATGCATTAGGTTTTGTCGGGTGGTAAGAGGTTAAAGTGACTCCTCTGCTAAAGTAGCTTTTCTGTGAGTATTTAATGTCCCGTTCATCATCAGTCTTCCCTCCCCGTGTGCAGCTGAGTTCAGCATCTGGACGCGTGAGGCGGGGGCGGGGGGTCTGTCCATCGCGGTGGAAGGCCCCAGTCGAGCCGAGATCTCCTTCGACGACAGAAAGGACGGATCCTGTGGCGTGGCTTACGTCGCGCAGGAGCCTGGTACTCGACACACACACACAAACACCTCAAATATAACTTCCTGTCTAAGCCCCGCCTCTCTCTTTCAGGGGACTACGAGGTGTCGGTGAAGTTTAACGAGCAGCACATCCCGGACAGTCCCTTCCTGGTGCCGGTGGTCGCCCCGGTGACCGACGCGCGGCGGCTAACTGTTAGCGGTCTTCAGGTGAGGCTCAGAGAGGACCCACCCCGGGCCCGGCCTGGTCCCGGACCGGACTAAACCTGGACAGAGGCATAAAGACTGGCTGAGGGAGTCAAACGAGTGGGCTGGTTAGAGACTGGATCATGATGGAAATAAAACACGTGAAGAGATGGGCGTTCAGTGTGGGGTAATTTAGGCTACCGTAAATGCTCTAATATAGGGCGGGGCCTTTATTTACTCCAGGGCATCAGGACCAGGCCTTTATTGGAACCAGGCCACAATTAGAGACAGGCCTTTATTTCTATTTGAGCAAAACGGACGACCAGGAAAATGAAGAAAAAGGAGATTTGTGTCCATTTGCACCTAAAATATTCGGTTCATTTATTACTGAACATTTCAAACCCTCTCCCAGCGGCTGGAACATTGACGCCTTTTATTATGTCGGGACAACAGGAAGTGTTTCGTTGCTGTTAGCGGAGCTTTGACATCAGTGTCACTGCAGGTTTCTGTTTCGTTTTTACCGGACCGGATTATTTGTTGTTATCTCGTGTAAAAGGCGAGTTTAGACGGAGCGTTTGTGTTTGTGATCGATCATGAGACTGACCCGAGAGAAGACGAGACGCTCGCGCTGATGGGACCCACTAAAATTGCATTTACTTGCAATTTTAGTCGATTAAAACTAGACTAAAATTGAAGATATTTTTTTGACTAAAATTAAATTACATTTTAGTCAAAAGACTAAAGGTGCGTACACACCAAACGCTTATCGGGCGTGAAAAACGCGGCTAAAGCCCGTAGTTAGACGCTTGTGCTGACCTGAAGTCCGACGTTTGTCTGGCCGCACCTCAGCGTGTGTTCGTAGCTACAACAGGCATCGTCAGCCTCGAGGCCCAAACACATTCCCAGCGCAGATTCAGCCACTGAAATAAGTTTTCTTGTTGCCGCCTTTAATCCTGGTGTTTAGGTAAAGAAACACTGAAGTGTCGGTGTAAAAGTCCCAGAGCTGCTGTTGCTCCGGTTCACAAAGAAGCTAAACCTCCGTGACTTGTTTTCATTTTTTATTTTTTTCTCGGCCGGCCTAGAATCTGCCCCGGTGGCTCAGCTACAACGTACGTCACTTTGGAGAAAGCTCCTGATTGGTCGACGCTCGCAAATTTCTCCAAAAAGTTGAACATTTCCCAACTCGAGCGTGGGCTGTGCTGCACGCCCTGGAGGCGTCAAAAGCTTAACATGCGCGGAAAGCTTCAAAACGCGCCGCACAGGGACTTGGTTGGTTTAGTTTTCTTCTGGTTTAGTCCAGGGTTTGGGCCGTTGCTGCTGCGATCAGGCCAGATGTTCTGTCTGTGAGAAGCTCTACACGAGTGCGGTTCCCTTCACTTGGACCTTTCCATTTTGTCAGATCCTGTGAAGTCCCTCAGCCTCTGTCCTCCTGCCTCTGCCCTGACTCCAGTCCAGATCCCGGTGCTCCTCCCTGTGTTTCATTTAAAGACTCTTAACAGAGAACTCTCCCGATTGGTCCGACTGCAGCCGACTTCCCTCACAGCTGCTTTTAGCCCCGACCTCGAAAATACTAAATCAGCTTCTGGTTCTCGACTAACCAACTCCTCCACCTCCAGTAGTGATCGCTCTAGTCGTGTGTAGTTCTTTAGACGTTTCAGAGCTGTGTTTTTGTACCAGTCGGCTGCAGATGAACCAATTTGCTCTGGTAAGAAACACTAGGACACATAATCCTCCTGTTCTTCACCTATTTAAGTCCCATAATCCAGCATTGAATCCAGAAAATCAACAAAATCAATGCTCAGGTACAGAAGAGTGTTTCCATCTTTGTCCTCTTGTATTCTAGCTTCTCTAGTCCAGCTTTAGTCCCGCTGTAGCCTCGCTCCGAGAGGACAAAAAGTGATCGAGAAATGAGTTTAGTTTCCCTCATATGAACTTTTTAAACTCGGATACGGACGTGAGGAAGGTGTCACTTTATAGCAGTGTTGTTCAAACCCTGTATGTTCCTGTAGGAGTCTGGTCTGAAGGCGAACCATCCGGCCTCGTTCGCGGTGCAAAAATTCAACAAAAATGTGACAAAAATTTAACAAAAATGTGACAAAAATTTAACAAAAATTCAACAAAAAATTAACAAAAATTCAACAAAAATTCAACAAAAATTTAACAAAAATGTGACAAAAATGTGACAAATTCAACAAAAAGTCAACAAAAATTCAACAAAAATGTGACAAAAATTCAACAAAAAAGTGACAAAAATTCAACAAAAATGTGACAAAAATTCTACAAAAATGTGACAAAAAATTGACAAAAATTCAACAAAAATTCGACAAAAATTCAACAAAAATGTGACAAAAATTCAACAAAAATGTGACAAAAATTCAACAAAAATGTGACAAAAATTCAACAAAAATGTGACAAAAATTCAACAAAAATGTGACAAAAAATTGACAAAAATTCAACAAAAATTCGACAAAAATTCAACAAAAATGTGACAAAAATTCAACAAAAATGTGACAAAAATTTAACGAAAATGTGACAAAAATGTGACGAAAAAGTGACAAAAATTCAACAAAAATGTGACAAAAATTCAACAAAAATGTGACAAAAATTCAACAAAAATGTGACAAAAATTCAACAAAAATGTGACAAATATTCAACAAAAATGTGACAAAAATGTGACAATAATGTGACAAAAATTCAACAAAAATTCAACAAAAATTCAACAAAAATGTGACAAAAAATTGACAAAAATTCAACAAAAATGTGACAAAAATTCAACAAAAAATTGAAAAAAATTCAACAAAAATTCAACAAAAATTCAACAAAAATGTGACAAAAAATCTACAAAAATGTGACAAAAATTTAACAAAAATGTGACAAAAATTCAACCAAAAAGTGACAAAAATGCGACAAAAATGCGACAAAAATTTAACAAAAATTCAACAAAAATGTGACAAAAATTCAACAAAAAATTGACAAAAAGTGACAAAAATTTAACAAAAATGTGACAAAATTTTTTACAAAAAATCAACAAAAATGTGACAAAAATTCGACAAAAAATCGACAAAAATTCGACAAAATCAACAAAAATGTGACAAAAATTCAACAAAATTTCAACAAAAATTCAACCAAAAAGTGACAAAAAAGTGACAAAAATGTGACAAAAATTCAACCAAAATGTGACAAAAATGTGACAAAAAAGTGACAAAAATTCAACAAAAATGTGACAAAAAAGTGACAAAAATTTAACAAATTCAACAAAAATTCAACAAAAATTTGACAAAAATTTAACAAAAATTTAACAAAAATGTATCTGTTTGTTCCTGTTTGTTCCTGTTTTATCACTGTTTGTTCCTGTTTGTTCCTGTTTTATCCCTGTTTGTTCCTGTTTTATCCCTGTTTGTTCCTGTTTGTTCCTGTTTTATCCCTGTTTGTTCCTGTTTTATCCCTGTTTGTTCCTGTTTGTTCCTGTTTGTTCCTGTTTGTTCCTGTTTTATCCCTGTTTGTTCCTGTTTTATCCCTGTTTGTTCCTGTTTGTTCCTGTTTGTTCCTGTTTGTTCCTGTTTTATCCCTGTTTGTTCCTGTTTGTTCCTGTTTTATCCCTGTTTGTTCCTGTTTGTTCCTGTTTTAGTCCTGCTTTCGTCCTGTTTGTTCCTGCTTTAGTTCTGTTTGTTCCTGTTTGTTCCTGTTTGTTCCTGTTTGTTCCTGTTTTAGTCCTGCTTTCGTCCTGTTTGTTCCTGCTTTAGTTCTGTTTGTTCCTGTTTGTTCCTGTTTGTTCCTGTTTGTTCCTGTTTGTTCCTGTTTGTTCCTGTTTTATCCCTGTTTGTTCCTGTTTGTTCCTGTTTTAGTCCTGCTTTCGTCCTGTTTGTTCCTGCTTTAGTTCTGTTTGTTCCTGTTTGTTCCTGTTTGTTCCTGCTTTAGTTCTGTTTGTTCCTGTTTGTTCCTGTTTGTTCCTGCTTTAGTTCTGTTTGTTCCTGTTTGTTCCTGTTTGTTCCTGCTTTAGTTCTGTTTGTTCCTGTTTGTTCCTGTTTGTTCCTGCTTTAGTTCTGTTTTATCCCTGTTTGTTCCTGTTTGTTCCTGCTTTATCCCTGTTTGTTCCTGTTTGTTCCTGTTTTATCCCTGTTTGTTCCTGTTTGTTCCTGTTTGTTCCTGTTTGTTCCTGTTTGTTCCTGTTTGTTCCTGCTTTAGTTCTGTTTGTTCCTGTAGGAGTCTGGTCTGAAGGCGAACCACCCGGCCTCGTTCGCGGTGCGTCTGAACGGAGCTCAGGGGAAGATGGAGGCTCAGGTCCACAGTCCGTCTGGAGCTCTGGAAGAGTGTGCGGTCACTGAGATCGAGAAAGGTCTGCATCTCTTTAGACCTGGTTTAGACCCGGTTTAGACCCGGTTTAGACCCGGTTTAGACCCGGTTTAGTCCTGGTTTAGACCTGGTTTAGTCCTGGTTTAGACCTGGTTTAGACCTGGTTTAGGCCTGGTTTAGTCCTGGTTTAGTCCTGGTTTAGACCTGGTTTAGACCTGGTTTAGTCCTGGTTTAGTCCTGGTTTAGACCCGGTTTAGACCTGGTTTAGTCCTGGTTTGGACCTGGTTTGGACCTGGTTTAGTCCTGGTTTAGACCTGGTTTAGACCTGGTTTAGTCCTGGTTTAGTCCTGGTTTAGACCCGGTTTAGACCTGGTTTAGACCTGGTTTAGACCTGGTTTAGACCCGGTTTAGGCCTGGTTTAGACCCGGTTTAGACCTGGTTTAGTCCTGGTTTAGACCTGGTTTAGACCTGGTTTAGACCCGGTTTAGACCTGGTTTAGTCCTGGTTCAGACCTGGTTTAGTCCTGGTTTAGACCCGGTTTAGACCCGGTTTAGACCCGGTTTAGTCCTGGTTTAGACCCGGTTTAGTCCTGGTTTAGACCCGGTTTAGTCCTGGTTTAGTCCTGGTTTAGACCTGGTTTAGACCCGGTTTAGACCTGGTTTAGACCTGGTTTAGTCCCGGTTCAGACCTGGTTTAGACCCGGTTTAGACCTGGTTTAGACCCGGTTTAGACCCGGTTTAGACCTGGTTTAGTCCCGGTTCAGACCTGGTTTAGACCCGGTTTAGTCCTGGTTTAGACCCGGTTTAGTCCTGGTTTAGACCTGGTTTAGACCTGGTTTAGTCCTGGTTCAGACCTGGTTTAGTCCTGGTTTAGACCCGGTTTAGTCCTGGTTTAGACCCGGTTTAGTCCTGGTTTAGACCTGGTTTGGACCCGGTTTAGACCTGGTTTAGACCTGGTTTAGACCTAGTTTAGTCCTGGTTTAGACCTGGTTTAGTCCTGGTTTAGTCCTAGTTTAGTCCTGGTTTAGACCTGGTTTAGACCTAGTTTAGTCCTGGTTTAGACCTGGTTTAGACCTAGTTTAGTCCTGGTTTAGACCTGGTTTAGACCTGGTTTAGTCCTGGTTTAGACCCGGTTTAGTCCTGGTTTAGACCCGGTTTAGTCCTGGTTTAGACCTGGTTTAGTCCTGGTTTAGACCTGGTTTAGACCTAGTTTAGTCCTGGTTTAGACCTGGTTTAGCCCTAGTTTAGTCCTGGTTTAGACCTGGTTTAGTCCTGGTTTAGTCCTGGTTTAGACCTGGTTTAGACCTAGTTTAGTCCTGGTTTAGACCTGGTTTAGTCCCGGTTTAGACCCGGTTTAGACCTGGTTTAGACCCGGTTTAGACCTGGTTTAGTCCTGGTTTAGACCTGGTTTAGACCTGGTTTAGACCTGGTTTAGACCTGGTTTAGTCCCGGTTTAGACCCGGTTTAGACCTGGTTTAGACCCGGTTTAGACCTGGTTTAGACCCGGTTTAGACCTGGTTTAGTCCTGGTTTAGACCTGGTTTAGACCTGGTTTAGACCTGGTTTAGACCTGGTTTAGTCCCGGTTTAGACCTGGTTTAGACCCGGTTTAGACCTGGTTTAGACCTGGTTTAGACCCGGTTTAGACCTGGTTTAGACCCGGTTTAGACCTGGTTTAGACCCGGTTTAGACCTGGTTTAGACCCGGTTTAGACCTGGTTTAGTCCTGGTTTAGACCTGGTTTAGACCCGGTTTAGACCTGGTTTAGACCTGGTTTAGTCCTGGTTTAGACCTGGTTTAGACCTGGTTTAGACCTGGTTTAGACCTGGTTTAGACCCGGTTTAGACCCGGTTTAGACCTGGTTTAGACCTGGTTTAGTCCCGGTTTAGACCTGGTTTAGACCCGGTTTAGACCTGGTTTAGACCTGGTTTAGTCCTGGTTTAGACCTGGTTTAGACCTGGTTTAGACCTGGTTTAGACCTGGTTTAGACCCTGTTCCTCTGTTTTCTCAGATAAGTACGTGATCCGGTTCATTCCCAGAGAGAACGGCGTCCACTCCATCGACGTGAAGTTTAACGGCGCCCACATCCCAGGAAGTCCTTTTAAGGTCCGGGTGGGGGAGCCGGGACAGACCGGAGAGGCCGGTCTGGTCACCGCGTACGGGGCCGGACTGGAGCGCGGGAGCACAGGTGAGGAGGCCAATCACTCTTGTTTACTCACTTCACCTCTTACGCCTGAACCCAGTGCATTTTCTCAAGTTTGGCTTTACCCAAATCTAGAAGCTTCTTGACTGGAGATTATAGGCCAGTGTTTTGCCTCAGTTAAAAGCTAAGCCCTACAAAGCAGATCAAAGCAGGTCTTTTTCCACACGCTGTTGCATTGCTTTTTTTCATCGCATTCTTGTGGCTTTTTTTGTCACATTTTTGTGGATTTTTGTTAATTTTATTGTCTTTTTTTGGACATTTTTTTCACTTTTTTTGTGGATTTTTTTATCAATTTTTTGTCATTTTTTTGTCAATTTCTTGTGACATTTTTGTCACATTTCCATCATTGTTTTCGTCTCAGTTTTGTTGCTATTTTCACACCTTTTTCCTGAAGCTTTTGGATTGGGGTAAAGCCAAACTGGAGAAAATGTGCGCGGTTCGGGTGGGAGTTAAGGGGTTAAAGGCCCTGTTTTTCCCATGGTCTGACCCGGGTGGGGGTCACGATCCTAACTAACTGCTATAATGGGGGTCGCGGCTCTAATAGGTTGAGAACCACTGCTTTACAGCGATGTGCACAAGTTGAAATCATTTGAATCTTTCCTCCTCCTCGTGTGTGGCCTGAGCTGAGAAGTCGTGGATTCGGTGTGTCCCGAACGCAAACGAAAAACGGCCTCTTTTGTTTTGTCTGGCAGGAGTTCAGTCTGAATTCACCATCAACAACAGCCGAGCGGGTCCCGGGGCCCTGAGCGTCACCATCGAGGGCCCGTCCAAGGTGAAGATGGACTGTGCCGAGCTGCCCGAGGGCTACAGGGTGCACTACACGCCCATGGCCCCCGGGAACTACTGCATCAGCGTCAAGTACGCCGGGCCCAACCACATCCAGGGCAGCCCCTTCACCGCCAAGGTCAACGGTGAGTCTGTGCTCGTCCCCTTCACCGCCGAGGTCAACGGTGAGTCTGTGCTCGGCCCCTTCACCGCCAAGGTCAACGGTGAGTCTGTGCTCGGCCCCTTCACCGCCAAGGTCAACGGTGAGTCTGTGCTCGGCCCCTTCACCGCCGAGGTCAACGGTGAGTCTGTGCTCGGCCCCTTCACCGCCAAGGTCAACGGTGAGTCTGTGCTCGGCCCCTTCACCGCCAAGGTCAACGGTGAGTCTGTGCTCGGCCCCTTCACCGCCAAGGTCAACGGTGAGTCTGTGCTCGGCCCCTTCACCGCCAAGGTCAACGGTGAGTCTGTGCTCGGCCCCTTCACCGCCGAGGTCAACGGTGAGTCTGTGCTCGGCCCCTTCACCGCCAAGGTCAACGGTGAGTCTGTGCTCGGCCCCTTCACCGCCAAGGTCAACGGTGAGTCTGTGCTCGGCCCCTTCACCGCCAAGGTCAACGGTGAGTCTGTGCTCGGCCCCTTCACCGCCAAGGTCAACGGTGAGTCTGTGCTCGGCCCCTTCACCGCCAAGGTCAACGGTGAGTCTGTGCTCGGCCCCTTCACCGCCAAGGTCAACGGTGAGTCTGTGCTCGGCCCCTTCACCGCCAAGGTCAACGGTGAGTCTGTGCTCGGCCCCTTCACCGCCAAGGTCAACGGTGAGTCTGTGCTCGGCCCCTTCACCGCCAAGGTCAACGGTGAGTCTGTGCTTCACCGCCAAGGTCAACGGTGAGTCTGTGCTCGGCCCCTTCACCGCCAAGGTCAACGGTGAGTCTCTGCTCAACACTCACTGGTTTCACTAATAACAGATATTAGCCATTAGATTTTCCTCTGGTCTTTGTTTGCACAGAGCGGAATTACCCTCCTTCAGTTCGGCTTTACCCAAATCTAAAAGCTTCTGGATAAAAAGCATCAAAATAGCAACAAAACTGAGATTGACCTCTTAACTCCCGCCTGAAACGGGAGGATCTTTTTCCTCACGTCATCTGTTTTTTTTTATTCAACTCATTTTTGTCACATTTTTTTTTTCATGTTTTTGTCAATTTTAATCATTTTTTGTCAATTTTTTAGTCGATTTTTTGTCATTTTTTTTGTCAATTTTTATCACATTTTTGTAATTTTTTGTGTCAAATTTTAATCAAATTTTAGTCTTTTTTTTTTGGTCAAATTTTTATCTTTTTTTTTTGGTCAATTTTTTTAAATCAAATTTTTGTCATTTTTTTGTCAAATTTTTGTCACTTTTTTTTTCGTCAATTTTTTATCAAATTTTTGTCTTTTTTGTGTCAAATTTAAATCAAATTTTAGTCTTTTTTTTTTGTCAAATTTGTATCTTTTTTTTTTTTCGTCAATGTTTTTTAATCAAATTTTTGTAATTTTTTTTGTCAATTTTTTATCCATTTTTTTGTCACATTTTTTTTTTCATGTTTTTGTAAATTTTAATCAATTTCGGTCATTTTTTTGTCAATTTTTAGTAATTTTTTTGTCATTTTTTGTCACATTTTTGTGTCAAATTTTTATCACTTTTTTGTCAATGTTTTCTCGCTTTTTTGCCACATTTCCATCATTGTTTTCGTCTCAGTTTTGTTGCTATTTTCACAGCTTTCTTCTTGAAGCTTTTGGATTGGGGTAAAGCCAAACTGGAGAAAATGTGCTCGGTTCAGGCGGGAGTTAAGGGGTTAAACTGTGGATGAAAATGCAAGAAAAGAGCAACAAAAAAGTGGGAAAAAATATGAAAACTTGACAAAAATCTCCCACAAAAGAGTAACAGAAAAGTGACAAAAAAAGCAATGAAAAAGTGGTTTAACCCCATAAATCCCTCCTTCTTCCCGTCAGCGTAGGATTTAAAAATGTGCATCCTGCTACGACACCTGCAGTTGCGCTCATGGCCTCTAGGGGCACGAGTTACTTAGTTCTCAGTGTTTGTTATAAAGCATCTTCCACCTTCTCCTCAGGTCCTCGTCTGGTGAACGTGACCAACGCCAGTGAGACGTCCACACTGACGGTGGACCCGGCCGTGCGCTCCTCCAGCGTCAGCTCCGTCCACGGCGCCCCCTCCTGGACCAGCGAGGCCGACGCCAGCAAAGTCCTGAGCCGAGGCCCGGGGCTGAGCAGGGCCTTCGTGGGGCAGAGGAGCAGCTTCAGCGTCGACTGTAGCAAAGCAGGTGAGGACAGAAGATGATGTTCACGGAGATGAAGGAGGCAGTTAGAGGGATCAGCCACGCAGACCTCACGCCGACACATCCACTTTTTATGAGATTAAAGATCCTGGTGTTGCCTGACTTTGCAGTTGTGATGTACAAGGCTCTCAAGCTTCCTCACAGTTTACAGTAAGAGAGACGTTTCAAACAAGAGTCTAGATACGACCTCAGAGGAACTGGTCTGCTACAAACACCCAAAGGCGACGACTAATGAGAGGAGGTGTTTATCAGGCAAAGGAGCTGATCTATGGAACAGTTTATAAAATCAACCTCCAAGACTATTAATACATTTAAAAAAATAATAATATTATGGAAAAGTATAAAACCCTTGAATGAAGATCATCAGAAAAGAAGTCAATTGTAGACGCGTAACAGGTCATTTTGATGAAGTTTGGTGCTGAAGAGTTTCCGTGGTTGGCATTAGAGTAAAGTATCATGTGTATTATTATGGTCGTAGTGTCACAGCTGTAAGTGAGGTCACGAGGCAAGTCTCGATTCAGCCTAAACCCTTTCGTCATCGCATCATTTAGCACCGAACATACTTAAAGTACACGTTTTATTATTGTATGATGAGCAACATGGCTAACCATGTTATCACACAAAAGGCGTTAAATTGTATGTTTTTTTAGTTTTGGTTTGTAAGGGAAGACGGCAGCTTTTTTTTTTTTCAATATTCCGATTTTAAGCCAGTTTGCTTTATACACTTTCTCTTGGAAACGTTTAAGAGCTTTTATGGTTTTGTCTTGGGCTCGAGCGACATGGACTTTTGGGTCCGATACTGATATAAAGGGAGTTAGCCGATATACAGGCCTGATATTTATTCTTTTAGTAAAGGTTTCAAATCATAGAAATGTATCTGATAGAGGGTTTTTTTAAGGCTGATACCGATTTGCAGCGGCAATATTTAAAGCAGTACTAAGTAACTCTTCCCCCTAGAGGCCATAAGAGCAACTGCAGGTGTCGTAGCAAGTTACGATTTTTTAATGTATTAATTGTCTTGGAGAGTAAATACGACGCTGACAGGAAAGGTGAAGGGACAGAGGGTTACTGTGCATCCAATTATACAACGGAAATATTTTTTTTCACTCAAACGTGGCTGTAAATACTGTTTAAAGTGACGTTAGCCTGCAGTTAGCTTTGCCCGTTAGCATGTTAGCTTCTTCTTCGAGATTCCATTAGTGTGTATTGCTTTCTCCGGACCGGTGGCAGTGAAGTTGCAAACATGGTTTTCTGGCCAGAGACACCAGGGGGCGATGAAAGACCCTCCAAACATCCCATAAACACTTGTATCACCCCCACAGGGACGACGGAGAGGATTTATTTAGGTAAACACGTTACTTAGTGCTGCTTTAAAAACATGTCTGGTCTTTAATCCTGTGTATGAAGTTTCTAAAGCATCAGTGCTGAACTCTGACAGGAGGGGGCGCTGTATGTTCATGTTTAGTCTTTCAGAGGGAGCTTGTTTCAAAATGAAAAAAAGGAAGTGTCTGTCTCTTCCAATCCATTTTATTTGCATAGCACATTTAAGGCTAGGCTAGAAGCAGCAAGGCTAGCAGTTAGCCTAGCTGCTTAGTTGCAGTGTTAATTTTGACAACATATTTTATTTTAGTTTTAGTCTTAGTCGTTTGACTAAAATGTAATTTAATTTTAGTCAAGAAAAAAGTTTCAATTTTAGTCTAGTTTTAGTCGACTAAATGTCAGACTAATTGAGTGGACTTTGCATTGATAATATTGATTCTAATCATGTTTAATGTTGTTCCTCTGCTTCATGTTTCTGCTCCACATGAACAAAGCTCAGAGCTGATCCTTTAAACATGATCTGAGGCTCTTTCAGACGCTCAATACAAGTTTGGATGATTTTAGTCTCTCCTTTTCATTTTTATTTAGTCTGATTTTAGTCGACTCAAATATCTGGACATTTTAGTCACAGTTTTAGTCTCATGAGAAACTTTTCATTTAGTTTTAGTCCAATTTTAGTCACAAAAATATCACTTTGAATAAAATTAACACTGCTTAGTTGAAGGCGCAGCTGGAGGGATGGTGGTGAATCTCTGGGTAAGCTGAAAGTCGGACTCACGTTAACTTCACGAGCGATTCCCCGACTTCTCTCTGTGACGGGACAGAGACAGTGTCCACTACTCTGTACGTGTGGAGTGATATGAAAGCACGGTCATTATTTTTTTCTGAGGTCCTTTATCAGAAGATAATGACCGTTAGAACGTTGGGAAATCCCATTCAAGTCAATGGAGCTTCTACTTATGTTAAGAAAATATCAATAAAAGCAGATATAAAAAGCAATAAAATAAGAGACACAGAGGACCACACAACTCTCGCAGAGCTAAAAGCCAGAGAACAAACGTGGGTTTTAAGACGAGATTTAAAGCAGTCCATGGTGGGGGATGTACGGACGTGAAGGGGCAGAGCGGAGAGACGGAGGCCCTGTCCAGCTGAGGGACCACAGGCTGGAGCTGGCCCTCATCTCCATATTAAAAAAGCCCAAATATCGGCCCGATGTTTGGCTTTGTGTGACGCCGGTGTGTCTGTGTCCAGGGAAGAGCATGCTGCTGGTGGGCGTGCACGGCCCCCACGTCCCCTGCGAGGAGGTGACGGTCAAACACATGGGGAACCTCCAGTACAACGTGGGCTACGTCCTGAAGGAGCGAGGGGACTACGCCCTGGTGGTGAAGTGGGGCGACCAGCACGTCCCGGGGTCGCCCTTCCACGTGGTCGTCCCCTGAGCCGGAGCAGAGTCTGAGAAACTGTCCAGGAACGCAAATACAGGATTTCCATGATGTTTGGTACCTTCTCCTGAGAACAAACGCTTTTACTCCAGAAAACCACAAAAGTACACAGATACATTCAGATTAACCCAAAACCGTCAAACACTGTCCCTGTACTTGAAAATGTGTTTTAGTATTTAACCAAATTCTACACTACAGTGGTCATAACTTTGCTCTGAATTCAATATTTTTCTGGTCCCAGTCTTAACCCCTTAACTCCCACCTGAACCGAGCACGTTTTCTCCAGTTTGGCTTTACCCCAATCCAAAAGCTTCTGGGAAAAAGTGAGAAAATAGAGACAAAAAAGTGACGAAAAATTGATGAAAAAGTGGCAAAAATGTCACGAAAATGACACAAAAAGTCACAAAAATGTCACAAGAAATTGACAAAAATGTGACAAAAAAGTGACGAAAAATTGATGAAAAAATTGATTAAAAAAAGCCAAAAAATTGATGAAAAAGTGGCAAAAAATTGATAAAAAAAATTATTGAAAAAAGCCAAAAAATGTATGAAAAAGTGACAAAAATGTGACAAAAAAAGGATTAAAAATGGACAAAAATTTGATACAAATTTTATTAAAATATTGATGAAAAAGTGACAATGTGACAAAAATGTGACAAAAAAAATGACAAAAAAATTGATGAAAAAGTGGCAAAAATGTCCCAAGAAATTGACAAAAAATTTATAAAAAATTGATTAAAAAAAGCCAAAAAATTGATGAAAAAGTGACAAAAATGTGACAAAAAAAGGATTAAAAATTGACAAAAATTTGATACAAATTTTATTAAACAATTGATGAAAATGTGACAAAAATGTGACCAAAAAAATGACAAAAAACTGGCAAAAATGTCACAAAAATGTCACAAAAATGTCACAAGAAATTGACAAAAATGTGACAAAAAAGTGTGACAAAAAAGTTAAAAATGAGTCGAATTCCCAACAAAAAAATGATGGAGAAAAATAAACCTGACGTGAGGAAAAAGATCCTCTCGGTTCAGGCGGGAGTTCAGAGGTTAAAGGAACCGTTTTCCCTGATCTGTTCTTACCTGAGCTTAGACGAGTTGATCCGTACCCGTCTGGTCTCACTTCTAACTTCGCCCCGTTCGGAGCCATAGGAAAACACTGGAAGAGGCAAAATGCCAACAACATCTTTGGGTCTTTGGGTCTCAGTCAAAACAACCAGACAGGTACGGATCAACTCGTCTAAGCTCAGGTAAGAACAGATCTCAGTGTGAGAAAACGGTGGCCTTTTCCTTTTAGAATGTTTTCTTAAAGTGCCATGAACTGCAGCAGAAATCGAGTCGAAGAATAAACTAAAAATCCATAACTGTTTGTAAATGATGAGATTTGTCCAAAGTGCTGGAGATCTGCCGTGTTCACGACTTTAAACCTAACACTAAAACTGGATCATGTTTGTGCCACAAAATACAAAAAAACATAACTCCAAATAATCCCAGCCGTTTCTGTTTTTAAAGGGATGTTTCAGGATTTCTGACATAGGGCCTCATTTCCTCGTTATCCAGAGTGTTCATGCAGTTCTTATATTTGAAGAGCTTCGTGGCGCTAGGCTAATGCTAGGCTAGTGCATTCCTATGGTATCAGCTAGCCTGCATTAAAAACAGTCTGAGGCAAATCACTGATAACACCAGACTAACCATATACATGTCTGTGTCCATAGAATCATGTCTGGAATATAACTGACCTGCATCACATGAACGATCGCATTTCGAGGGACTATTTTCTAGCAGATCACTCCGCCGCCGCGTAGCTTATACCAGTGTTTCCCAACCAGGGGGTACTTGGAATTATTTCAGATTAAAAAAAAAGGTGATACTGAAAAGAATTTCAATATGAATTTCAAAGGAAAGTCCGTTTTTAATTATGTTTTTCAGTAAACGGTTTGATTTTGAGAGTGTTTTTGCTTAATTTTGAACACAACACACTGTTAAACACTGTGTAATATTAATTTAGTCGGTCACTTTGTAATAATATTGGCAAAATCCTCAGGGTAGGGGGTCCTCGGAGTATAAATCCATGGTTAGTCTGGCGTTATCAGTGATCTGCCTCAGGTGCTCTGTGGAGCGGGTCACACGGTGTTTAATGCAGGCTAGCTGATACCATAGACATGCACTAGCCTTGCATTAGCCTAGCGCCACGAAACTCTTCAAACATAAGAAAACATAACACTCTGGATAACGAGGAAATGAGGCCCTGTGTCAAACACCCTGAAACATCCCTTTAACTCCCTCCGTGATCAGGTTTTGTGCCATATTTAAAAAGATGAATGTATTTGTTTGGGATTCTCACTGTAGCTTTTTCTACTACTGATTCCTTTAGCGCGTTTAGTGCCTTTTATGTAAAAAAACAAAACAAAAAACTAGAAGCTGCTTTTCCTTTCCCGTCGTCTCTCTGCACTATATTGCCTGTTATGTTCTTGTTTTTGAATGAGGGTCTTGTTGAGATTCAGGCCAGTTTCGGAGTCAGATTTCAAAGCCAGTCGCGTTTAAAACGGCTCAGAAAAAGTTGTTAAATTCGATCTGTTTAGCCAAAATAAGCCGTGCCATTTTGCTGCATCATGTATCAAATAAAAAAAGGTTTAAAAAGAAGAAACTGGGCGGGGATTTAGTTCCTCCAGGTTTTGCTCTTCGTCGTGCTGGTCTGTATTTATGTGTCCAATGCTGTTGAATCAGTGCTGCTCTCAAAAGGGATGTTTTTTTTTTCTTTCGTGAATGAGGATAAAGTTTTACATGTAGAGACGGGAGCTTGGAAGCGAAATGTAACACTGAGCAGATGTACATTTGATAAATAAAGGATTTAAATGTCGTTCATTGTGTGTTTGTGCTTCGTAAAGCGGGGAGAGCCTGCTGTGCTTTTACTTCTGATATGTTCTGTTAGCACGTTAAACCTTTAACTCCCACCTGAACCGAGCACGTTTTCTCCAGTTTGGCTTTACCCCAGGCCAGAAGCTTCTGGAAGAAAGGTGAGAAAAAGCAACAGAACTGAGACGAAAACATGATGGAAATGTGACAAAAAAGTGATAAAAATTTGACAAAAAAATGACAAAAATGTGACAAATTGACAAAAAATGACAAAAAATTGATGAAAAATGTGACAAAAATGTGATAAAAAAATGACACAAATTTGATAAAAAATGACAAAAAATTGACGAAAATTTGATAAAAATTTGACAAAAAATGACAAAAAATTGACAAATGTGATAAAAATTTTACAAAAAAATGACAAATTTGATGAAAAATGTATGAAAAAATTACAAAAATGTGGCAAAAAATGACACCTTTAACAAAAAAATTACACAAAATTGATGAAAAAAATGACAAAAAATTTGATGAAAAATGTATGAAAAAATAACAAAAATGTGATAAAAAAAATGACTAAAAAAATACAAAAAATGTGATAAAAATTGGACAAAAAAATGACAAAAATTTGATGAAAAATGTATGAAAAAATTACAAAAATGTGGCAAAAAATTGACAAAAAATGACAAAAAATGTGACAAAAAAATGACAAAAAATGGATAAAAAAAAAGACAAATTTGACAAATGTGATAAAAAATGACAAAATTTTGATGAGAAATTGATGAAAAAATGTAATAAAAATTTGATGAAAAATGTGATAAAAAATTTGACAAAAAAATGACAAAAATTTGACAAAAAAATGACAAAAATGTGACAAAAAAAAGACACATTTAACAAAAAAATGACAAAAAATTGATGAAAAAAATGACAAAAAATGTGACAAAAATGTGATAAAAAATAACAAAAATATAACAAAAAAATGACAAAGTTACAAAAATGAGTAGAATCCCCCACAAAAAAATGATGGGAAAAAAATCTGACGCGAGGAAAAAGATCCTCTCGCTTCAGGCGGGAGTTAAGAGGTTAAGAAAGAGCTGGAAAATGGTGGCTGTTTGTGGGCACATGCAAGGCAAGGCAAGGCAAGTTTATTTGTAGAGCACAATTCATACACAGATGCATAAATATAAGAAGAAAAATACAAATATAGTCGCAAGCGGCGATTATCGGCCCTCGCCGACCGCCCCGCCCCCTTTTGTCTCCCTCAATCTAAATTTACGGTGTTGCTCCTGCCTTTATGTTTGTTTGTTTTTTAAGTTTTTTCCCGAGGGTCTTAGTTTGAGGATTTTTGGAATGCGCTAATGTGCCCTCTCGGTATCTGACAGTTTTTTTCAGAAAAAAAAAAATTATACATTAGAGAGACAAATGTGAACACGGCGTTACAAATTATGATGCAAATGACATTTTTCTCTGATTTCCTAAACTGTCGACTCAAATGAGGAGGATCATTTAAATGTGGTTGACTTTACGGTAGCGCAGCGGTTAGCGCCTCTGCTTCACAGCAGGTCCCGGGTTCAATTCCCACCAGGACGGGGCCTTTCTGTGTGGAGTTTGCATGTTCTCCCTGTGTCTGCGTAAGTTTCTCCTACCACTAAAAACATGTACAATAGGTGAATCCTCCAGCCAGGTGATTCTGACCATCAGCCTGGCTCCACATCATGGAGGTGGGTCTCCGGGCGCGGCACGGCCGTCGACCTCTGCTCCCAGCGGTATCGAAGGATGGGTTTAATGCAGGGGACACATTTCCCTACGGGGACAATAAATTATACAAACAAACAAAACAAAACAAACAGAAAATCTCCCCGTGAAAACAGTATTTTTTTCAAAAATATTTTTCAAAAAAACCTCAATCCACTGTTCCAAATTATTATGCAACTCAATACATTTTAAAGCTTGTAATTAACTGAAAATGGTGATTTGTTGAGTTTGCAGCATTAGGAGGTCATATTTACTGAAATCAAAATCTATTTCAAACAAAAACATCTCAGTAGGTCAAGTTGTATTTTAACACAGGACCTTCTTTGAGCAGCTTCACAATTCTTAAATCCATTAAACTTGTGAGTGTTTGGACAGTTTCTGTTTGGATTTCTTTGTAGGATGTCAGACCATCCCTTGTGTGGCCTTTGTGGGTCATTTTGACCCGCTGTCACGTTCGGGGCATTTGGATGCAAGGTGACACAAGGGGGCGCCCTTCCAACCAGAGTTAATGTTGACAACATTTTAATTTAGTTTTAGTCTTTTGACGAAAATGTAATTCAATTTTAGTCTAGTTTTAGTCGACTAAAATTTCAGACTAATTTATTAGACTTTGCATTGATAATATTGATTCTAATCATGTTTAATGTTGTTCCTCTGCTTCATGTTTCTGCTCCACATGAACAAAGCTCAGAGCTGATCCTTTAAACATGATCTGAGGCTCTTTCAGACGCTCAATACAAGTTTGGATGATTTTAGTCTCTCCTTTTCATTTTTATTTAGTCTGATTTTAGTCGACTCAAATATCTGGACATTTTAGTCACAGTTTTAGTCTCATGAGAAACTTTTTATTTAGTTTTAGTCCAATTTTAGTCACAAAAATATCACTTTGACTAAAATTAAGACTAAATATTTTAGTCGACACTGCTTCCAACCTTCTCAGTGTAAATGTGAGTTGACTTTCTTCAGAGAGACTTTAGGTCAGACATGAGTGACAGTAACATGAGGCTAAATACAGTGAGCTCTTTGTTTCCAGTAAAAAGGCTGAGGCCTCATTGCTCTTCAGACACAGACTGAGAAGTGAAGAAGGAAGTCATGGAGCTTCTGCTTTAGACAGAACTTCAGACTCTGCTGCAGGTAAGAGTCACATCATATTCTGAAACTCAAATCTGTAGTAAAAACATAATATATGGAAAATTATTATTGACAAACATAAACTATATATTTTCGGAAAGTGCTCGCGCATTCCTACCTCATGGTAGAGGTCCCAGAGCCCATTAACTTTTATGGGTTCTGTACAATTACAATGTTGATTTTTGCATTATATATGTATGTGCACGGGACGTGCACGACAAGTAGAGTGCATTAGTGAGTGTTTGAGAGGAGGGGAGCGCTTCGCGCTCATTTTTTCTGTGCGCTCCGCGCACTTTGGGTGAGTGCGCTCCGCTTCGCTCCGCGTACTGTCCAATTACAGTGTTTGTTTTCTGATACATGTGCACGTGCACGGAATGTGCACGACGAGAGGAGTGCGTTAGTGCATGTTTGATAGGAGGCGAGCGCTTTGCGCTCGTTTGGTGCGCTCCGCGCACTTTGGGACTCTATGCGATTACAAGAGGCCCTTCGCCAGCCCTGATGGCACTCGGGCCTAATCAATAAAAGCATCAACATAAAACTAATCCATTACAGTAAGAGGCGAGAGTGTAGATAAAATACTTTCAGTTATTTGCATTTTTAAGTCTTGTTTTGACTCGCTCTGTCTTGAGAACTGTTTTTTCTTGCTCGTTCACACAAAGTTGCCTCTGTTTTTGTCGCTCCTTCTCCTCTGGACGTCGACATAAAACTAATCAATTACAGTAAAAGGCGAGAGTGCAGATAAAATACTTTCAGTCACATGCACGGGCAAAAAGAACTGTTTTCAGCCTGGATTTGAACATTGTCAGAGTCGAAGCCTGTCTCAGACTGTTCCAGATTTTAGCCTCACCGTGTTTAGTCCTGACTCTGGGAACCACCAGGAGGCCCCGAGATGGTTCATACGGCTCTAACATGTCAGAGATGGACTTTGGCGCTAAACCTATTCTCTGAGCGACAGGAAGCCAGTGCAGAGACCGGAGCACTGGACTAATATGGTCGTGTTTCCTGGTTCTTGTCAGGACTGGAGCAGCAGCGTTCTGGATGTTCTGTAGCTCTGACAGTGAGGCCGTTACAGTATCTAACCTGCTGGAGACGAACACATGGATAAGTCTCTCTAAGTCTGGTTTGACACTATTCCTCTGATCTGAGCCATGTTTTTCAGATGGTAAAAAGCCGCTGATGTTATTGCTTTGATGTGGCTGTACTTTGACTTCTGATATGTTCTTAGCGCGTTAAGAAAGAGCTGGAAGATCACGCGTGGCTGTTTGTGGGCACATGCGCTGAACTTCCTGTTTGAAACGATGTGATTTACAGTCTTGAGATCTCAAACTGTGCTGCGTAAACTGAACTGAGACGGTCAGAGGAGGATCGGCCCTTTCACGAGTCTTTTGTCACGTATTAAAAGTGAGCACATTCCTCTGTGGGGTTTTTTCCAGACCCTTTTGGATAAAATACAGAACACTACAAAAAGTGAATATCAAGCATTGGCTGAAATGACTTGAATTCATTTAGACACTTTTCCTGATCGGACCAAGTTGACTTTGCGGATAAAAGGAGGAACTATATTGTAAGGCGTAATAATACCAGGAGTAATTTGGCATCCGCACAGTAAAGTGAAGATTACTGCGTGGATTTCGAACTACTCCTGGTATTATTCCGCCTTACAATATAGTTCCCCCTTTTATCCGCTTAGAAAATCCACATTGTTTAATTGTGTGTAATTATACTTTGTAGTGGAACACTTCACGTAACCATATTTAAATAGGGAAAACGTGGAAGAGCTTGGTAGCTTCTATCTTGACCTGTTTTGGAGCTATAGAGGAGAGAGGGAGAGGCTAAATGCTAACGCCGTCTGCGCTGTGTTTACGTGACTGAAGATCAGACAGGTCCTAAAGAACTCGTCACAGCTCAGGTAAGAACATATCTCAGTGTGGAAAAACGCTGGCCTGTTGCTTTAAAGGATCTATATCCTGCTATTTGAGCCATTCCAAAGTTAAGTATAGGCATGTATATGATATATTGTACCTCTACCATTATCGAGCACTCATTTTTGTGATAAATATTAGTGTTTTCTGGAGGTATTTTTCGAACCCGGAAGACACAACGCTTCGATTCAGTTAACTCCGCCCCCTCTCTCCGCACATACTTTACCGTAATATAAATAAACAGCAATAAGTGAAGATACTTCACGATGCAGTTATACGGAGTTGACATCTGCAACACAGCTTCATAAATGGCTAACACACATGCTAATATGCTAACACACAAGCTAACCCGCGTTTATTATTATTATTATTATTCTTTATTCATACAGGTGGTCTCTTGAGACTCAATGTCTCATTTGCAAGAGAGACCTGTTAAACATACAAGGTAAATAACAGTCAACAATAAGACAACAGTGGAACAATCATACTATAACACAATACTAAGATAATGTGTAAAACTTAAAAACAAGAGCCGACACATGGAGGAAACTCTTTTAAAGGGATTTAAACTGATGGAAGGTCGTGAGATGATCCACATAAAAGGTTTTCTGAGCCTCATTCCAGACATTTGGTGCGAAGTAGCAAAAGGCCGTCTTCCCCCATTCTGTCTTTACACGGTGAGACTCGAGAGTCAAACTGTCCTGAGACCTCAGCTGGTCAGCATCTGACCTGACATTTATAAGACTAAACAAATAATCAGGAAGGAACCAAGAAGAGCTTTAGAAATAAACAGCAGACAGTGCTGCTCCCTCCTTGCTTCTAGAGATTGCCAACCCACTTTAGCATAAAGATCACCGTGGTGGGTCCTATAACCATCAGTGATGAATCTAATGGCTGAATGGAAAACTGCATTCAGAGGCTTCAACACAGATGCAGTGGAATGATATATATGACATCACCGTAATCCAAAATCCAAAGTAAAGTAGCCTGGATTAACAGTTGTCTCTTATTAGGAGGGAAACAGTTTTTGTTTCTGTAGAAAAAAAGACAGCTTTGCTTTAAGTTTGTTCGTTAGCTCCTGGACATGTTTATAAATGAGCCTCTCATCGATCCAGATGCCGAGATCTTTATAATATGGCACTTTCTCAATAATGGAACCGTCTAAAGCAGAGACTGTTTTCTAGAGAACAACGTGCATTTAGTTTGAGGAATTCATCAACATTTTCAAGTCAGTAAAATTTTGTTGAACCAACTTGAAGTCTATTGTATATTTTGAATTGCTTGTGCAGCAGAGGGCGACAGAGAGCACAGAATTGCGTCATCTGCATATAAATGAATGGAGCTTTGTTTTAGGTTATCACCAATAGAATTAATATACATTGTAAATAAAAGTGGTCCTAAAACTGACCCTTGAGGCACACCCTTCTTATGACATAAAAATTCAGACCGGTAGCCTTCAGCAACAACTGCCTGGGTTCGATCTGTGAGATCATTTCTAAACCAATTTCTTGCATTTAAATCAAAACCAAAGAGATCAAGACATTCTAACAAAATACAGTGATCTACAGAATCAAAAGCCTTTGACAAGTCAATAAAAAGAGCAATACATTCCTCATTCTCATCTAAAGCAAGAGCGATATCATTTATAACCTTAGTTGCTGCTGTTATGGTGCTATGCCCTGGTCTGAAGCCAGACTGATGGGGACTTAATAATGAATATTTAGTGAGATAAGCGCCAACTTGAGTACTAATCAGTTTTTCCAGTATTTTTGCAAGACAATGGATGGTTTGGACTGACTCACCCTCTGCTCCATCGCTGTTTACATTGTGGGACTCGCGTTGGTTATAAAAGTTAATCCACTTTGGTTCTGGTGAAGGTTCACAAACATCCATCAGAGACAGTCACAGAAAACAATATTTTGGTGAAAGTCGCTGAATCCCGGAGAAAAAAAACAGCTGAGTGGCCTCTTCCTGAAAAAGGTTGAACAAACTCCTCGTCCTCGTAGCCAAACGCGCTTCTTTTTCTCCGTGACATGATCGTTAGGTAAGAATAAAGAACAGGTGTGTCCAGTTATAACGAGCTCCATCTTCAGCTGCAGCGCAAACATGACGGATCTGTTCAGACGCTCAGGGGTGTTTGTTTTGGCCTCAGCTGACCTGGAAGCACCTCGGACACATACTGTCTATTTCTTTTTTTCTTTTCTCTTTGTTTCTCTCTTACGACAGAAATAATGAAAAAGCTGTTTAACAAATTAAAATCAGGCTGTAAGACATTACTTTACAGACGTCGAGCACTTCCGTTCCGCTGTGACGACACAACTGAGCAGGTCAGTGGTTCACCAGGAGAGGGCGGAGCCTCAGAGAGCAGGAGGGCGGAGCCTCAGAGAGCAGGAGGGCGGAGCCTCAGAGAGCAGGATTCAGGAGGATTACTGAGAGCTGCGTGAATGAAGCCACAAACCACTCTGGGGGTGTTTTTGATCAGGAAATAGCAGAACAACATGGCTAAAAGCTCCAAAAAGTGGATTTTGCAGGATATAGGACCTTTAAAGACTGATCTTTTTGCACAGGCTTTTAACCCGAGATGAGCATTTTTTCATAACTGTTTAATTTTTTTACTTTTCTTATGTTATATTGTTGCTCCGACAGCCTCACTCACCTCAACCTCTTACCACCCGCCTTAACCGAGCGCATTTTCTCCAGTTCAGCTTTCCCCAAATCTAAAAGGACTATAAGGGGAGCGCCTCATTTGAAAGCTAAGACCTACAGAGCTGATTTTCCTTGCGTTGTTGCCGTCACTTTTTCACCTTCTTTTTCAGCTCATTTTGTTGCTCGTTTGGCTTTTTTTGTTCTGTTTTTTTCCCCCAAATGAATCTGTGGAGAAACATTGAATCAGTGCAATAATGAAACATGTTACTGTAAAGATCAGGCGTTTCCTTTGTTTCCAGGTGAAGTTTTAAATGTTCATGTTTAATGGATTTACTTTGAAATTCAAAAGTGAACAAATGTCTGGACAGAAAGATGGACAGTGAGACTAAATGAGCTCAAGCTTCAAAATTGCCGAGGGTTTCTGGTAGGTTGATGGAGCTGACGGATCAGTAACTAAGTCAGTAATCACACAAATAATAATTCAGTTACGTAATTGATTGAAGAACATACAGAAAAATCAAAGTGCATTAATCTGAAGCGCTCGGTGTAAATGTATATGACACAATAGGGAGCAGCACATATACAAAGCCTTTGTTATTTCAGAGCAGTGGGACATTTGTGTCGTCAGGTCATTTTCCACTCTGGATCATGGAAACAAAAGTGAAATCCTCTAAAAGGAAGAAATAGTCCAAATATTTACATACAAGGATATATTTCATTGCGGCGTCATGAATCCTGAGAAGAGCAAGTTCATCTGAGGTTTAGTTCACGCTCTGATTTAAAGGAACTCAGGAAGAATCAAAGTCTGTCTGATTCAGCAGCGACACAGAGGAACCCGGGCGCTCCAGCCCAAACCCGGCAAACAGAGGCTCAGAGAAACTGGAGCTGAAGGTGTGGAGGTGGATCAGACGTCCATCAGAGTCACCCTTATAGAAGGTCAGAGCTCCAGCCTCAGTGTCCAGCAGCACACCTGCTCTACCTGAGGACATGTACCTACACAAATCTATTTCCCTTTTATTATGATACAAATACCCCCAGCCTCCCCTGACCCTCAGACTCCAGGACTGATCATTGTCTCCAAACCTACACTCCTCACTGTCCCCATTTCTTCTGATTCCTTTGTAACTCACTGCCATCTCCACGCCCTCTCTAAGCTCCGCCTCCCAGTAGCAGCGGCCGGTCAGAGCCGTGGAGCTCAGGACCTGAGAACAGGAGCTGAACCTGTCCTGGTGAGGTGGGAACAGCTGCAGCTCCTCCACGTGGGTCACAGAGCGTTTATCCTGGGACAGTTCCAGTGTGTTGTTGGCCGTGTTCGGATCCAGAAAGACTTCACACAAATCTGAGACACAAATACACAACATCACTTCCTGTTCCTGACGACAGTGTTAAGGGTACGAGGCTACGCAGGCGCTGAACATGAGGAACTTGGATTTGTAACTGAGGGAATGCAATGTCAGCAGAGAAACAGAATAAGTGTGAAATGTTCTTTGTCCAGAACATTGAGGGTTTAGAATAAAAAGGATGTTCATCCTGTCTATAGATGAAAAACAGTTACATCTAATGATATTTGAATAGAATTGTCAAAGGAAAGTGATCTTGAAGTAAAAGTATGTGCATGGTTAAATAACTTGCATGGATGAGCTTCCTTTAGCCGCTATGGGTGAAGCCGACGCCTCCACAGTCCCTCCATTATTCACAGTCTACTGTTTACAACACACCAATGACATCACTTCCTGAATACTCACACTTCCTTGGGCCTTTAACCATCCATCGCTCTCCAGCAGGATCCAGCCTGAAACACAGTCATTCACTGAGGATTCACAGGTGACAAGTTTAGAGTCGACCAGAGCAGAGACCGAGACCAAACCAGGGAACAATCCACTGATAAACCCTCCACTTTCAGCTCGGGAGCCTTTAGGGTTTGTCAGGTGAGCTTTCAAACCATTTCCACTTTCAATGAATGAATCCACAGTCTATTCAAATCCACAGCCTGAGCAAAATAAAGTCTCCACAAGAAAAGGTCACATGCTCCAATGTTTGGTTGGACGCCTTTAGCTTTGATTACAGCACATTCACTGTGGCTTTGTTTCAATGAGCTTCTGCAATAACAAAAGGTCCAGTGTTGGATTCATGTCTGACCTTGTGTTGATGATGGGAGAGTGTGACTGCACTGAAATCCACCTCTGAGACGTGAGTGTCTGTGTTCCTCACCTGAGAGAGTCCAGGGGGCAGAGGGGGTCGTCCCGTACAGCGCTCAGGAGCTCAGCGGAGGCTCCTGGATGGTTGTAGCTCAAGTCTAACTCTCTCACAGCAGAGTGGGCGGAGCCTAGAGCTGAGGCCAGAGAAGCCCCGCCCCTCTCTGAGACTAAGCATCCGGACAGTCTGAAAACACAGCAGCTACAACATCAGTCATGACTGTGGGACACAGGAGACACTGTAGGGCCAGTCTCACCTGAGGACCTCCAGCCTGCAGGGGGCGCTCTTCAGTCCAGCACACAGTTTCTCCACTCCTGAGTCCCTGAGGTCATTGTGGCTGAGGTCCAGGTGTGTCAGACTCGAGGAGCTGAGGACTGAGGCCAGAGCATCACAGCAGCGATTGGACAGAAAACAGTGAGACAAACTGAGGAGAGACAGATGTGGAGAGAAACTATTACACTAAAGCTCAGAACAGCTGGAGAAGAATAACAATGACTTGACTGGTTGGTGCCAATAGAGCACAAGAGGTCTTATTTATTATTTTGACCATTTTAGTTACCCTTTCTTGTAAAGTTACCTGAATGTCGCTGACAACCTCTTTAATATATAAATAAATGTAATGTGCTCTTATGTTGGAAAATATGACTTTGCATCAGTATTCATTTCATTTTTTTTTTTCATTTCATTTTATTTATTCTTTTTTCAAGGTAATGCAACCTAAAATAAAGCAACAATCCAACAAAAAACAAACAAACAATACATTCCATGAAAAGAAGAACAGGAGTTGGATGAAGAAAAAAATCTTATAAACTCCAACCCCATTCTTGAAGAAAAACTTACAAACTAGATGGCCTAACCAATGTAAAAAACAACAACTACAAAATAACAATTACATATACACATACACACACATATACATATACACATACACACACATATACATATACACATACACACACACATATACATATACACATACACACATATACATACATTTACACACATTTACACACATATACACACATATACACACGCAAAAACCAGATGTAATCAACTTTCGATTTTAACTTTTTATTTTTCTTCGTTTACATTATGTGTACTATAAACATTTTCCCAGTGTTCTTTCATAAGATCATCCCTAAATTTATTTAGTCTTTCCTCAGTTCTGGACCGAATGACTTTAGGGCACTTTTCTTTGTTTGTTTTCACTTTACAAAAGTCAGTTAAAATATGGGTAAATGATCAGTTGTATCATTTATCAAAAGACCACTTTTGACAGTTTTATCAAGTATATTAGCAAAAATGTTATCAATTAATGTGGCACAGTTGGAGGTTATTCGGCTAGGCCTGGTAATGGTTGGATAAAGGCCTCTGCTATATATTAAATCTAGGAAATCTGAACTACTGGAATGATTAGACACATTCAAGAGATTTATGTTGAAGTCTCCACAAATTATAGATTGTTTGTTTTCATTCATCCCAACTAATAATTGCTCCAACTTGTTATTAAATGCTGTAATGCTAGACCCTGGAGTTCTATATATGCATGTGACAACAATATTCCTCTGTTTGTTCATTTCGATCTCAACGGTTAAACATTCCATTAAATCTTCTATTGCAGTCGTCATACACTCAATTGTTTTGCATTTCAACTCACTATTGACATAAAGAGCAACCCCCCCTCCTCTCTTCTTGATCCGATTAACATAAAACAATTCATAGCCCTCAAAATTAAATTCTGCACCTTTCGCATCCGTTAACCAAGTCTCAGACAGAGCTATAACTGTAAATTTATTTTTTAATGTGTTCAAATAATCATGTATTTTACTAAAATTTGAATACAGGCTTCTACAATTCAGATGAATAAGAGAAAATGACCCAGCCGTTTCTATGTTACTATTAAATTCTGCGTCTGTATAATATTTACATGTATCATTTGTGTTTGGAAATAAATTTGACTCGGAGTCCAGTTCATCCTGGTCATAGACACGACCTTCTGTGTATTCAGCTTGTGTAAGGATATGTTCACACACTGCGGACATCGCACTTAATTTATACAAATAAGCACTAGCCACAATGTTATATCCATACCTTAGTCGTCGTCAGTCTTTTCATTTTCATAGCCATCCAAGGAAACTCGAAGAGATTCAACGCTGGCTGTTATTTCCCCAGCGGGAGCGTGTTTGCTCCTACCGCGGGGGGACTGCCATCCCGCAGCCCGCAGCGCTGAGTCCCAATCCGGTTCTTTTCTTGGGACTTCCATCGTTACGCCAAAGTCCTTTAGACCCTCTGCTGCTTCTCATGGGTTTCCAAAAATCTTAGTCTTTCCATCCTGCAGAAACAGCATGAGTTTTGCGGGATAGAGAATGAGAGACTTGATTTTTCGCTCCTGGAGTTGTTTCCTTGCGCTCCTGTATTTTGCGCGCTCCTTAAAGACTTCGGTGGTGTAATCCTCGTCAAAATATATCCGTTGATCCTTGATACGAATGTCCTTTAGAGACCATGCAGCATGTAGCACTCGTTGTTTCTCCTTAAAACTTCGAAAACAAACGATAATAGATCTGGTGAAGTCCGCAGCAGCGCGTCCCGCGGAGACACCTGTTGCTGCGACGCGATGCGCCCTTTCAATGTAAATCTCCTCCCGGATATTAAGGTGCTCAAGGTACTTTTGTTTACGCATCAGCTGAAACAGCACTTTAGTCAGATCCATGCTACGGTCCTCGTTATCTCCAATCCTCTGTTCGGCGTCATTCACCCTTGTTTTTAATTCTTCGAAGTTCAGTTTTATGTCGCTCACCTCCTTCCGAAGCACACCAAAGTTCCCTGCCGTTTCAGTTCGAAATAGTTTGAGTTCCTTCAGTATTTCAGACGTACCATCGACGCTGCCAGCGCCCTTTTCCTCCTGGCAGGTTTGGCTTGCTGGCGTGGCATCCAACTCGACTCGTTTTGGGTTTATTTTTGGCATTATTTGTAGTTCCTTTTTTCATTGAATGATAACTTGATGTTTCAAATTGACATACAGTTTATCTGAGTCCACAAACAGTAGTCAGTGTTTCAAGTTTTAGCTTTTGTTTGTCAAGCGTTAGTATTAAGCCCACAGTTGTTGTTTCTGTAACAAAACTAAACTAAAACATAAATATTTCTTAAATAAAGTAAATTCTAATTGTCGGGAGCAGTGTGAAATTTTCCTCTCGGATCTTTGTGTTTCATTATTCTTTTAGAATAATGTAACTTAATAATAATAATGAACGTCTTCCACAGGTAAATTAATATAGAGACAATTCCTCACAATCTAAAATCTACTTTTCATTTTGAACAAGGAGAGAGTTCACATTTACTGATACATTTTCTGTGTTACACTTTCTGGTTTAATGTGAATAAAGTGATGCCTTATGGATTGGAGGAGGTGGACAAACTATTCCTCAGGGTGTTTGACGTTTGGAACATTAATATCAGGTCCGTCTGTCTTTTCTTTTTCTTCTTTTTAATGAAGCTCATGATGATTTTTAAAGTGAAAGAGTAAAAAGTGCTGGTCCTTTTTGGGATCCTGAAGGCGCCGCATTTGGGCCCTGGGCCACAGTTCTGACTGGGCTAAATCTTCATTCTAAAGTGAACACATTAAGGCTGTACCTTGTTAATGACGCAGGTTCAAAGAGTGTGAGGTGCAGAGACAGAAGGAGGGCTGTTGTACCGTGGCTGCTGTGAGCCGTTTAAAGGATTCTAACGAAATCTGAACAAGCCTCTGACTCATGCTTTGCTTACACGCTACACAACAGGGACCACTATATAAACTTGCGGCGGCTGGTCAAGGACCCGGTCAGGGACCGAAAAAAAAGTCGTTAATTACGCGAAATCCGCAGGGGTCAGGGACCACTATATAAACTTGCGGCGGTCACGGACCGTAAAAAGCGGGCTGGTCAGGGACCCGGTCAAGGCCCGAAAAAAAGCCACAGGCCTGAGTTTCTAAAAAAAAACGCGCAAAAAAAGAAAAAAATAAATAATACAAAAATACAAAAATATAAAATAAAAATGTTGTTCCGTGCGCAGACACGTCGAGAAAACTAAGTTCCGTGCGCAAACACGTCGAGAAAACTAGGTAAACTAGAAAAAAAAAGGTGAATAAAAAAAATCAAAATAAAAATGATGTTCCGTGCGCAAACACGTCGAGAAAACTAGGTACACTACAAAAAATGTTAATAAAAAATAAAAAAGTAATAATCAAATAAAAATAAATAATTGTGATTGGTCATGAAACAAGAATCACAGGCAATTGCTTACTTTAAATGTGAACAGGGGGACAGTCTAAATCAACAGGGGGTATGTGCGTAAACTAAAACTTAAATGGCTAACTGCACTATAGTGCTGTTTGGAATGAGATCTCACCCTGTGGAGGCCTGTGGATTTAAGCTCCATGAGGATCTCACAGGTCAAAAAGACCATGTCTTCACACAAAAAACATTACAAACGGTATTTGAAATGAAACCTAACTTGTACCTGCTCAATGATACACAAGAGCTCCCATTAAACAGAAAAAAATGCAGATTACTCATTACTATAACGTATTTTGCAAAGAAATGCATACTTACACGCTGGAAGGATGAATCTCCTCCAAATTTCAAAACATTTTTGTCTCAGTTGTCAGAATTTTTACCACTGGAAAAGCTGACTTTTGAAAAATATAACCAGACCCAAACCTTTCATGAACTATGGGACCCATTACTTTCAAGCATGGACGATTCCTTTAGAAAAGTGACTATGGGCTAAGACCCTTATTATTTATCATTTGTAACAATATTGTGTCATCTGTTCAGGAATCATATGTATAAATGTACCTTTGGACGTTGTGTAAGTAGGAATTGGATGGCATAAAATGATGGTTGCTGCTTTATACCTGTATCAGTCCTGTTGCAGTACACGTTTCATATCGATGTTGTGATGACCAAAACTCTCTAAGTTGATCTCCCTTAAATTAAATTTCAATTAGGATGAAAAAATTTCAACTCAATTGAAAAGAAAATAAATAAACAAAAAGAAAGAAATCAAGAAAGAAAGTCGAGTAAAAAAATGGAATGAAACTGGAGAGAAAACAATAAAACAGTCATTATTAATATTATTATAATATCATCATCATAATAATGATAAAATGATAATAACAATGGTGTAAAGAAGAAAAGGGGAAGGGAAAGGAAAGGGGGAAACCCTCCCCCCCCCCCAAAAAAAAAAACGATCATGACATCCCTATGATTAGTACTGCTACTCATTATTACTTCTATTCATAGTGCTAAGTGTAACAAGGTTTTTTATTTTAATTTTATTTATTTATTTTTAATTAATTTTCTTGTCATTATTATTTGACTTTATTTATGTGTTTTGTGGGAAGTGGGTGGGACATAAGAGGAAAAACCACATAGACTGTCTTGTTTGTAACTTATGTGAAATAAAAAGATGAGAAAAAAAAAAAAAAAAAAGACCATGTCCTCTGACTGTAGGGCCAAGTGCCAAAACAAAAATTGAATATATGAGAATACTAAACTCTGCTGTGAAGTTCTTATCTCAAGGTGTACAGGAAACATTTGTCGGGGAACCCATGGACGTGGTCCTGGAATAAATACAGGAAGGAGACTCGGGGATGACAAGATGACAAGCCGGAGGTGGTAAGAGCCTCTTGATTTATGATTTTTTATTTTAATTTTTAGTACGTATGATATACTTGGTTTTCTTGTGGGGAGGTTGTTTCAGTTTAGCCTTGTGTGTGTTGCTCATTGCAGATTTGTTTGGGTCATAGGGGAATGCTTGGGGCTCTGTTCGTGGGACTGTTGGGCCTGGAGTGTAGGGTTTGGCCTTGGTGGTGGTTTCTTGCTTAGCAGTTTTCAATAACATTTTTTTTTCTCTTTGGATTAAACTTTGGAAGAAAGGGAACTATATTGGGTATTAATTTAGTTATAATAACAAATAATAGTAATTGTCTCATATTTCTGGGGATTGACCATAAGACAGATACATTTTTTAATTGGGATAAGAATTGACAATACATGTTTTGAATTGAATTGAATTAAAAAAGGACGCAGTCATTTATAAAAGTATAGTAGACAAACCCCAAATTTACCAGGTAAGACAATTGTAAAATAACAGTTAGACATGGGGGTGAGGGAGTGTAGGGGAACTTCCCCATTTTTTCCCCCTAATTCTGTTACAGATATTGGTGAGATGGAGATCATGAGGCTGGAATCCTTGGACGTGATAGTCTAGGGTCTACATTACTGATACACAATGTTGCTAAAGTTAATCACACATGATAACGCTGTGCTTTGCTAGAAATAGTTGTAGGTTTGCTTAATTAGATTATTGGGAGGTACACGATAGGGTTGTGCCGATGGACGATATCATCGTCCATCGGCGATGGATGAGCAACATCACGATGGAGAGACACCATCGTGATGCCACGCCCCCTCCTGTCAGAAACACGCACTGGTCTTCTGTGGGCCTTGTAAACCTTCAAACTGTACAGGGATTGCACTGTAAATTAAATCACGGATGTAACTAATATGCGCGCTAGTGTCAGTACCTGCCAGAAGCCACGATGTGTTAGCCGTAATTATTAAGGTAAAGACGCAGCACTGCTGTTTCTGACGCGCCGGGGCTCTCTCTCTCTCTCTCTCTCTCTCTGCAGCTCAGAGTTTAACAGCGCGTGGTTTTGCTTTGCTTTGCTGCGTATTGAAACTTAAACCGTTTTAAAATGACGAGAATGGCTCTCACATCGGAGCTAGCTGAGCGCGCGGAATATTTTCACGAAGGACCGAGAGAGGAAAGAGAGAGGAGAGAAAGAGGCGGTGCAGGAGTTAAGAGGTTAGAGCTCACGGACCGGGCGGCGCGTGGAGCGGCTTCAAAAACGTGGCTACGACGCAAACTTGTAAATATTGTCCCGTTCACCCACTGTTTCTTAAACATTACGTTAAAACTGAGCAAATGCAAATAATAAGCTCCGATTTACATTTGTATTAGTGTGATAAGAGCACTGGTATTGAGGAGTTCCCGCTCTCAATAAGTCGTTCTCCTCTAATACTTTACGCACGAGTTTCAACACATTTCTTTTGCAAAAGTCGTGTTCCATGACTCTGTTCAAATCGTGTTTAGTTTAGATCCATTTATCCTGCAATCTCACGTTTTCCTAACATACATAGTAATATGCAGCATATATATAGGCTATTGTCTTTAAAAAAAAAATGCTTATAATGAAAAATGGACGATATCATCGTCCATCACGATGGTTCACTGTAAACATCGTCAACGACCAATTAAGGGGACATCGCCCAACCCTAGTACACGATGTTTAGTAATAAAAATAATACACTATGTGCTTTGCAAAACAAAAAAAAACAAAAACACGCTACATGCTGGCATTGACTGGAACTGAAAGGGTGGCAGAGCTGATTTGGGGGGGTCAGCATCACGTTAAAGCCACGCCGAGCTATGGAGGTGAAGGTGGAATGTCACTATACATAGGATCACACACAACACAAGCTGAAATTTAGTTAGTTTAGAGTTAATTAAAGCCGAATTTAGACTGTTTAGTTTTAGAACTTAATATTATAGGCAAGGCAAGGCAAGTTTATTTGTAGAGCACAATTCATACACAAGGCAATTCAAAGTGCTTCACAGTTGCATAAATATAAGAAAACAAATACAATCAATAAAACATCAACATAGAACTAGAAATGCAATGGCTGCGCCATTGCGATTGACTGCGGAATTGCGGAAGCGAATGCAGAAATTGCATAAACTGTTCAAATTGCATAAATTGCTTAATTTGCATAAACTGGTAAAATGCATAAAATGTCATGTTGCATAAACTGTATAAACTGCATAAACTGGTAAAATGCATGAATGGGTTAATTTGCATAAATTATGTAAATTGCATAAACTCTTTAAAATTCATAAATCCTAAATGGCATAAAGTGGTTAATTTGCATAAATTATTAATATTGCATAAACTTTTATATTCCATAAACTGGTCAAACTGTTGAAAGTGCTTGATTGGCAGAAGCACAAATGGCTGAAAGGCCTGGAGTTTCCCCATTGGCTGGATTCCCCCATACACACCAATGCAAAAATTTCAAGCTCCCGTATAAAAAAACTGGAAAACTGCAGAAGGACAATTTTTTCTCAAAACCCACAAGTTGCAGAAGCTGAACATGCACAAAGTGCAGAAATTGCAGAAATGCAGAAAAAAGTGCAGAAAAGCCTGGATTTGCGGCAGCCCCATTATAAGTCAATGGGAAAAATCTCCGACATTTTGGCCGATTGCGGAAAAACCATAAATTGCAGAAGTCCCAAAAGTAACAGCACCTTCTCCTCAACATGCGGAACGTTTTGATGCATAACTTGCATAAATTGCACAAAGCATGAAAGTGTTGAAAGCTGGAGAAAATCGGGAAAAAGATGGAAGAGGAATAATAATAAAGAACATGAAAACCAATAATTGACTGCGGAAGAATTCCACAGTCAATCAATTAATCAATTACAGTAAGAGCCAAGAGTGTAGATAAAATACTTTCAGTTATATGCATTTTTAAGTCTTGTTTTGATTCGCTCTGTCTTGAGCACTATTTTTAAGTCTTGTTTTGACTCGCTCTGTCTTGAGCACTATTTCGCTCTGTCTTGAGCACTATTTTTCTTGCTCGTTCACACAAAGTTACCTAACCTCTGTTTTTGTCGCTCCTTCTCCTCTGGACATTACGGAAAGTCATTGCTGCCAATGTGAGTGAAACATTTTTGACTGCGCTTTCTCGTTCGAACGTAATACCATCTCGTTCTAACGAGTTGCCAATGTCGTTCTTACGAGTTGCCAAAAGCCCAACGCACACCAGAGCGCAGTGGCACAGCATTTCGACACAGGCGGCGCGTCAGGGCACTTCAGTTCAGAGGCTTTTCCTCAAACCATGTGGTTCTTTAAACGCGTAATTCATACATTTATCATTAATCGGCTGATGACAAACAGGGAGACGCCGTACACTTTGTTTAAGGGGATGATAGAAGCAGCAGAGACAGAACCATCATCAGGGCTCAGGTGGAGCATGTTATAACTCGCCAGCCCCCTGTTAACCTGCAAAAGAGAGCCATGTTTTCTCTCTCTCTCTCGCAACACGGACATACGTGTCTTATTTTATTAATGATAAATGTATGAATTACGCGTTTAAAGCACCACATGGTTTGAGGAAAAGCCTCTGAACTGAAGTGCCCTGACGCGCCGCCTGTGTCGAAATGCTGTGCCACTGCGCTCTGGTGTGCGTTGGGCTTTTGGCAACTTGTTAAAACGACATTGGCAACTCGTAAGAACGACATTGGCAACTTGTTAGAACGAGATGGTATTACGTTAGAACGACATTGGCAACTTGTTAGAACGAGATGGTATTACGTTAGAACGACATTGGCAACTTGTTAGAACGAGATGGTATTACGTTCGAACAAGAAAGCGCAGTCAAAAATGTTTCACTCACATTGGCAGCAATGAGTTTCCGTAGGACATCAACATAAAATTAATCAATTACAGTAAAAGGCAAGAGTGTAGATAAAATACTTTCAGTCATATGCACGGGCAAACAGAACTGTTTTCAGCCTGGATTTGAACATTGTCAGAGTCGAGGCCTGTCTCACATCCTCGTGAAGACTGTTCCAGATTTTAGCTGCATTATACTTACTCTTAGGGAGTAAGTAACAGGGGGATTGTAAGGATTCTAACAAAATCTGAACAAGCCTCTGACTCATGCTTTGCTTACACAACAAGAAGACCATGTCACTGAGATGAGCTGATAGACAAATGGTCCACACCATAATCATTCTGAACATAACGCAAAGTAACAGATAATATACAAACACATAGACACAAAACAACTGACTCACTGATAGGCAGTCACCCTCTCTGCGTAGAGAAGTGCAAGACCAGGATAAAAGGAACTGTCAACGGAGTTCTGGACTTCACTTCTTCTCTTTCTCTGAAGTCACCAGCTGGTTATACAACTTTGTAACTAGGAACAATGGCAATAAAAGCCTTATCTTTGAGACGACTTCTATCTCCAGTGTCTGCTTTGGCGATATCCAAATAACTGTTCTCGCGTGATACAAAAGAACCAGATCCTAACACATCCAAAATCACACTGATTTATAGAAAAACATGAAACATCCAAAACAATCTTATTAGAGCCACGCCTCCCAGTGCTTCTGTCTGAGACAAACACAGGGATTTTAGCCAAATGTGTTTTTCAAACCCTCAGCAGGTGCAGGTGAAAGGCTGCTCAGAGAAACTAATGACAAATACTATAGTTCTGTTTGATACAGTTTGACTGAGGTCTGTGTCTGAAACTCACCTGAGGGTCTGCAGCCTGCAGGGGGCGCTCTTCAGTTTATCAAACAGGTACTTCACTCCCCAGTCCCTGAGGAAGTTGTGACTGACGTCCAGGTGAGTCACAGTGGACGAGCTGACGACTGGAGCCAGATCAGCACAGTGGTACAGGTTACACCCAGATAAACTGTGGGAAAGAGAGATATTTATAACTTTAAAACAGTCTTGATATTTTCAATTAAAGACTTTATTAGATCCTGAGGGACAGATTTTGTGAACACAAACAAAAACAAAACCATAGAGTCGACAACAAAACCATTTAAATGAAATAATAAAAGAATAAATAAAACTTAAATAATGTCATGATTGATTCTAAAACATCCCTTTAATGTTAAACCAATAACACTGGTGTGATGATAAAGGAGTTTTCTTCACGTTACTTGTCCTACACTCGGCCACAGCTGAGGCAGAGGCTTGAACTTCTGTGTGGGATCTTTTTGGCTTTATTGTTTCTGACCTGGACTTTAAATGTCCCAGATTTAATAGTGCACCAGTTATTTTTCAACACAAAGAAAACTTTAAGACTCAGTTAAACCAAACGATTGTAAAACTGTCTTTAAACTGAGTCGTCTGATCCTTTGTGTCTTTAATCATTTGGTTTTGTTTAGATTTACTGCTTTACTCTTTCATCACATTTTGGTGTTTTGCTATGGTTTAAGTTTTAGGGCCAGATCTTGTGGTGGCGCAGGCTCTTGGCGAATTATTTTCCGAGTGGCGGAGCTTTATGTGCCATTGGCCTCCGCCACCTGTGAGGGGGCGTCACAAGAGGAGGCGACTGCACTGATGGAAACACGGCTGACATTCACTTCCTGGTTTACATTGCGCTGTTTTGCTTCTTTCTTAAGCCTTAGGCTCTCACAGGTCAAACTAAAAACTTTATTTACCCCATCGTGAGCAAAACGATGTTCACGTCTCGAGAGAAAAAGAGCTACAGCGTCCGCTGTGGCGCGGATCGGCCGCGCTCGGCGTGAACACGAAGCAAAACAAAAGCACATGTTCACCCCCCACTCCCACACAACCACTCTCCTGGAGGCGGAGTCGATCTGGTTGGAGGAAAATGTGTGTCTCCACCCACTTAAATGCACTAAGTCTGGAGTGGCAAGATCACAAAGTGCTGCTACTGAGGCAACATGTCAGGCTGTCGTCTCCGTTTTGATGCACAAGATCAGGCCCCTTAGGTTTTGTTTTCAGACGTTCTTGTAAATATTGCTTCTGTTTGTATCTGTACTAATAAAATGAACCATATAAATGAAGTGGACTCACATGGCTCTGGTGGAGGCTTTGGCCAGTGGCATCAGACCCCTAAGAGCTTCATTTGAAGGTTCGTATTTCCTCAGGTCAAACTCCTCCAGGTCTGAGTCTGAGGACAGGACGAGGAAAGCCACGGCCGACCACTCAGAAGGAGACAACTCTTCATCAGATAATTGTCCTTCTCTCAGGCTCTGCTGCACCTGCTCCACCAGACTGTGGTCGTTCAGTTCATTCAGACAGTGGAGCAGGTTCATTCTTTGTTCTGCAGATAATTTACCACCTTCATCATCACCACCATCAAGCCACACTTTGATGTACTCTGCTGTCTCCACGTTGGTCAGTGAACGACTCCCTGTCTGAGTCTGCAGACCCGACAGCAGACTCTGATTGGTCGACAGAGACAGACCCATGAGGAAGCGCAGGAACAAATCCAGGTGTCCATTTGGACTCTGTAAGGCCAGGTCCACAGCAGACTCATAGAACATCGTTTGAGATTCTTCCTCATCCCAATACTCATACTTGGACATCAGGTTGACTCCAGAGTTGAAGAAAGTGAGATGGACGTGAAGAGCAGCCAGAAACTCCTGCACGCTCAGATGGATGAAGCAGAAGACCTTGTCCTGGTACAGACCTGGCTCTTCTCTAAAGACCTGTGTGAAGACTCCGGAGTACACTGAGGCGTCTGCAGCGTCCAGCCCACACTCGCTCATGTCTGACTCGTAGAAGATCAGGTTTCCTTTCTGCAGCTGCTCAAAGGCCAGTTTTCCCAAACACTCCACCATCCTCCTGGTCTCTGGACTCCAGGGAGGGTCTGTCACGGAGCGGCCGTCGTACTTGACGCTCTTGACTTTGGCCTGAACCACCAGGAAGTGGATGTACATCTCTGTCATTGTCTGAGGCAGCTGTTCTTTGACTTCAGAGTCCATCACATGGTGCAGGACTGTGGTGAGCATCCAGCTGAAGACCGGCAGGTGGCACATGATGAACAGACTTACAGATTTCTTGATGTGGGAGATCATTGCTGTGGCCTGCTGCTCGTCTCTGAACCTCTTCCTGAAATACTCTTCCTTCTGTGAGTCGCTGAACCCTCGCACCTCTGTCACCATGGAGACGCACTCAGCCGGGATCTGATTGGCCGCGGCGGGGCGTGTGGTTATCCAGAGGCGAGCGGAGGGAAGCAGGTTCCCTCTGATGAGATTCACCAGCAGCACCTCCAGAGACACGCTCTCTGTGGGGTCAGTGAGGACCCGGGTCCGGCTGAAGTCCAGAGGAAGTCTGCACTCGTCCAGACCGTCCAAGATGAAGAGCACCTGGTGATTCAATCCACAGAGGCTTTGAGTTTGACTGAAGACGTGGTGCAGCAGCTCCACCAGGCTGAACTGTCTGTCTCTGAGCACATTGAGCTGTCTGAACGTGAAGGGGAACAGCAGCTGGATGTCCTGGTTGGCTCTGCCTTCAGCCCAGTCCAGACTGAACTTCTGAGTCAGCACCGTCTTCCCCACTCCAGCCACGCCCTTCGTCAGCACTGTCCTGATCGGCCCTTGTCTCTTTGTTGTTTCTTCTGCCTGTTTGTGGTCTTTAAAGAGCTCTTCACATTTCATAGTGGTCTCTGGAGCGGCTGGTTTCCTGGACGCCGCCTCGATGTGTCTGACCTCATGCTCCTGGTTGACCTCTGCGGCCCCTCCCTCGGTGATGTGGAGCTCTGTGAAGATCTGGTTCAGGGGGGTGGGGTTTCCTGCTTTAGCGATGCCCTCAGACACACAGATGAGCTTCTGCTGCAGAAACCTCCTCAGTTCATCTCTGCAGACTCTGGGACTCACTAAGACACAAAACACATGGACATGACTCTGTGATGCTGAGTGACCCTGTGGACTGTAGAGCGGCCGCAAGTTACACAAAAACACATTTCCATCGTGAACATCATTGAGTCTAAAATATACCCTTACATATATTATTAGGTTTTATCTAGATTCTTCTCTTTATACCAAATATAACATCTTGTGTGGAATCAGATCAGATTTTAGTGCAATGAATGGTTATTGTTACAAGTAGAAGTGTCTCTTTTCGGAAACAAAAACGCTCCGAGCCAACAAACCGCGGCGATGCAACACATGAACACAGGAGAATCAGGGGAAATGAGATTAAGAAACCTTGACATCAAGCCAAGCATAGATTTAATCACAATCTGATTCAATGCACAGCCCTAATAAATAATATAGACAGTTCTTACGGCTGTGCAGACGCTCGGCCAGTGGCTCCTGCTTCCTCCTCTTCAGGAAGTCCACTGTGAAGTTCAGAAAAGCCTCTGCGCTCGGGTCCTCCTCCTCATGCCCTAAGTATTCTGGGTAATCTGAGGCGAGGACCTTGTACAACCTCCTCAGCTGCTCTTGGACAAAAGTCAGGATGTCCTTCTCCAGACCCTGCAACAAACAGCACAGCTTTAAGAGCACGACACACACACATGTACCGAACATAAGGACACTGTACAGACCATGAAGATGTGGAGCAGATGAGGGTCAGAGAGCTCTGGACAGGACTCCTCTCTGGAAATAGAGTTCAGTGTGACACATCTGAGAGGGACAGGCTTCAACAGAAAACCATTCAAGCCATTTTTATAAGAGCGACAGTGACCAGCAGGGGCGTCGGACAGGGGGGGTAAAGGGTGCTGAGTACCCAGGGCCCAGAGCAGGGGAGGGGCCCTCAAAATGCTGCAAAAAGCGTTCTGTATTGTACTTCACAAGTTTCTTCATAATTGATAAGAACTGAACATAACCGGGCTGAAATACAGTGGCTGCTACACAGAATTTTGCACAAACAATAATGATAGTTATTATCTCAGGGCCCGGACACCCCTTTAAACATGTGCCAAATGGTTCAGCCCACACAGCGGTGTTCAGCACCAGCTTCAGCTCAGCAGTGACTCTGATGAGGTGGATTTTGTGATGAAAGACAGATAATAGTCTGGCCTCGCTCTAATGTGCTTTGATCTAACACTAGTCTGTTCTAGCGGAGCTGAGAGGAAACTTTCTGTCATAAATGACAGTTAAACATGAGGCGAGTCCTGCCTCTGCCTGAGCTGAGTCAGAGACAGAGCTCCTTCTCTCCTCGTTTTCACCTCAAAAGTTTCTCTTTCCTCATGTTTATTATAATTGAGCCTCAGGCCAATACAGGGACAAAGCCACAGGTCGCGCACGCCATTTTCGCCAAATTAATGATGCTAATTAGCCGCGCGCATTTGGATTCATTATAAATGTGCAGCTTTGGAGACGAGTCAACCTGGTTCTAGTTAAAGGTGGAGCTCGAGCCATTTACTCGATTCCAATGTAACTTTATCCAACAACAATTTACTGACAATACACTTAAAGGCAAAGGCTTCAAATATGGAGAGACTAAATCAGACTGAAGCCCTTGAGTTTTGTGTTCAGGCCTGTGGCCACAGAGACCTCATAAAGTAGCATCATTTTATGTAAAATAGCATTTTAATGCTTATTTTAAAGTGACAAATGTGTCATTCTCAGCACAAATATCCCATGTCCTGGTGCAGTCGTCCTGTTTAATGTGGTCTGATAATAATCCTTATGCTCGACCTAAAACTATCCATTTCAATTGGCCCAAAGAAAGTAGAATATTCCACCCTGATCTAAATATCTATGTCACTAAAGGATTAAAGGTTATTCAATTTCTGTAACTGAAGCCAAATCAGATGCAATTTCAAGTCAAACATTGACTTGAAACAAACAAACAAACAATGACCTAAGTACACATTGTATTGGATATGTGTTTGAAGCACTTTTTTGGCCGACCCATTTTTTCCCTTAGTTAAGGTATATATAATAAAGTTATAATAGAATATAAATGAACTACACTGTCAAACCACTAAACCACTGTTATGTGGTCACAGAACATACCATTTGAAATGTGAATTTCATATGGGGGGGTCCACCAAGATAGTTTATACACAGGGCCCAGAATTTGGTGCTACGTCCCTGGTGACCAGACTAAACCTGTAGCCATTGTCTTCACAGTGAGCTCGCCCTCCAAGGAGAGGAGGTTTTCAAACTAGACTTTCTGTCTCACTTTTATTCTTGTCTGTTACTGGTTCCGACCTCCTCACTCAGACCTGTTTAACCACTCACACCGTATCACTGCAGAAGACTTACTCTGGGTCTTCAAATGTAGCATCAGAAAAGCAGCTCAGGCCAGAACCAGGGGTGTCCAAGTCCCTGATGAAAACAGAGGCGACAGTGAGAGAAAGTTACACTGAGAAATGGACAGAAAACTGGACAAACCTGTTGAACTCGATGCTCAGACCTTTGGACTTCAGAGACTCACAGCTGGGTCTCAATCTGGATTTCTTTCTCATCATAAATCCAAGTTTTTCCATTTTTTTCCTGATGAAACAAAAGAAACAGATCCTAAATCATGAACCTATTGGGAAACAAAATTGAACGTCTCAATATTGAAACAGTATTTAGTGCTGTCCATTATACATCCAAATGTTTTATTGTGCAGCTTTCTGCTTGAACAGTTTGTGTGGGTCAGTAGTTAGTTTGCTCTCCTGCAGCCTGAGTCAAATCCTGAGACAGAAGTACACAAGTCAGATGGTTGTAATAAAGGACTTTTCCATTGAAAGTGATGGAAGTCTGGCTGTATTATGAATCTAAGAGCTGACCCCCTGGGCCTGTAAAGTGATGTAACATAAGCAACAATATGTTTTCTGGTGAGAGGGACTGTCAGCAGTGAGAACCTTCCAAAAAATGGATCCTGGAGGGTTCTAGAGACCACTGTGATGGAAAGTAAAAGACACCATGACACAATTAGCCAGTCCTGTCACGTTCTGGGAAAAAATATGGACGGTGCAATGCAGAGCCTGTCAAATCAAGCCCAGGGATCACGAACAGGAGCGTGTGGATTATTTTTGAGGCTGCAGCCATGGACTAGCTGGACTTCTAATCATCGGGAGAATTGCTGCTCCCGGTGCAGACGGTTCCTCTGATGGGGTTTCCTTACCTGGTTCATCCGTACCCAGACTCAGCCCTACGTGATGATTGTGTGGGTGTGTGTGTGGCTATGGGGAGGGGGTGACTTTGAGTTATTGCTTGCGTCTGCGTAATGTTTATAAAGTTTCTGCCAGTCTCACATTAGAGCTGCCACTCTGCACCAGAACCATGTTACTGCGGAGGGAAATAAAGACAAACCTTTTAAAGTAAGTGCCCCACTCTATAGAATGATTGCTCTGCACGGACTGACAGCTCAGACCAGGAGGATCTGAGTCCCTGAGGAGAACAGAGGTGACAGTGAGAGCAAGTTACAGAGGAGGAAAGGACAGAAAACTGGACAAACCTTTTAAATTCGATGCTCAACGCCTTGGACTTCAGAGACTCACAGCTGGGAACAGAGCTCGGTTTAGATTTGGATTTCCTTCTGGTTGTAGAACCAGGTGTTTCCAGTTTCCTCCTGAAGAAAACAAAAAAATACTGATTCTGAACCATGAACCTATTGCACAGAACCATTAAATATCTTATTTTTCACTAATAACAAATACAGATCATATTCCTTCATTTGAGATTTGAGTATAAATGTTAAACTAGTTTTACATCAGTTCACATTTGAAAACATGAGCCTGTGAGCTCTCCTGCATCTGAATAATGTCCCATGGTTTAGGTAAATGATTGTTTTTATTTAACAAGGAAAGTCCCTATTGTTGGCCTACATGCTTAGCTTTGCTATGAGACAAACCATAATAATCCCATGTAACTCAGTCCTCATGTTGAAAAGTGATTGCACTTTTATACATGTTTATTTGACAGAACAAGAGGCATTGTTACAATAACCGATGCTCAGAGGCCGTATAGCTAAAAGCTAGATCGCAGACCTGGTCCCTAAGACATAAAATAGTTCATTTACATAAATCATTACAAATAATACCATTTAGAAAAGGTTTGCAATAAAATATTATAAACTTCTGTTGTGTCCACAACTGTGTAGTGGTTTTCCTAAGGATACATTTGTGCTCTGCATTTGACCCATCCTTTGATGAACCCGTCAGGAGCAGCGGGAAACTGTGACTGACTAGAGAGATGAGGACAAACCTTTTAAAGTCATTGTGACAGTCCTTAGACTTATTACTCCGCATGGACTGACAGCTCAGGTCAGAACCTGGAGGTTCTGAGTCCCTGAGGAGAACAGAGGTGACAGTGAGAGCAGGTTACAATGGAGGAAAAGACAAAAAAACTGGACAAACCTTTTAAATTTGATGCTCCACGCCTTGGACCTCAGAGACTCACAGCTGGGAACAGAGCTCGGTTTAGATCTGTGTTTCCTTCTGGTTGTAAACCCAGACCCAGGTAATTCCAATTTGTTCCTAAAAAAAAAATCCAGGGCGTAGTGATTCTCCAGGGCACACTCTACAACCGCACGAATAGGAGAAAACACTTCCAGGCATGTAGCACTGTTTATTTAAATCACAGATCTGTTACTGTGAACAGTATCATAGAACTATGATCATTAATCTAACACACTCATGTTTCCTGCCAAAGCCACAGATGTTACAACAGCTGCTTGTTGAAAACAGATGTTCTAGTGGAATCACAAGTCGACAAACCTTTTTAAGCCGAGACCCGAATCCGGAGAATCAGGGCCAGAACCAGGACTCGTCGGCTCCATCGTCCACTGTCTGTGAACATAATGTCAGCAGCTTTAATGAAGGACTGACTCTGACACCACCAGCCACAATCACACATGGAGCTTTACAGGCGAGAGAGTGAAGTGTGAAGACCTGGAGCAACAGCAGCACTTCATTATTACAGGAGTTTGGAACTGTCAACCTTTAGTGTGAGTGACAAATGTCTCTGAGCTCCTGAGCCGTGATCACGATCTCATTGTTACTGCAAGTTTTACTTAGATTTGTGCAAATCCATTCCCAGCAAAGCATTTGATCAAAGTAAGACCTGGGGCTGAACTGACCTCCAAACTTTCAGGTTCGACCCCAAGTCCATTTTCCCATTGAATATATTTCTTATTTCTTCTTTTATATTTACCAGAAACCTTTCAAACAAACTAAGTCTTATTTGACACATTCTCAGTGTTGATCTTTGGTTTAAGTGCGGCTGAATGAAGGAAACAGGGAAGGAGCTGAAGGGACAACGTTTGACTTTACTTTGTTATTACATCTGCAAAACTAACATGAACCCAATGGTTTCTCTCCTGTTTTCACTGATTACAGCAATGGCCTGTTTGATTCACACAAATGTTAATTTAAACACATAAATAATAATAAACAACACTGTGTACAGTTCCCTGGGAAACACATGAAAACAGCTGGAGTGAAACATAGAACATGTAAACTCAGTCACACGTCGGCACATCCTGAACTACAAACATAATCCCAACAATACAATTGTAAAATATGAAACATGTTTAAACATTCTTTTCAAAAACTGCACAAAACATGGTTAAGTTTCTTTCTCAAGACTCTAAATACCGTGGTGGATCCGCTTGGTCCAGCAGGGGGCGCACTATCCCGGTGGATCGGCTTCACAGTAGATCTGTGGTTTCTATGACTGAACAAAAGAGGTGTTATGTCTTAAATGTCCAGGACACAGGATGAAAATCTGAGCCTTTGGGGAAACAAAGAGACTCGCCCTTCCGTATAGGCCTAGATCCTGATCCTCCTCAGAGACACCACGTGACGTCAGGCCCATGAATGATGCATTAATGAACATGTGTCAGTGTTTGTGTAGATGTAAAGTGTCTTTAAGCCGTTCATAATGTCCCAGACACTTGTGTCGGAACCAGAGATATAGTGTCAAAGTTCGGAACTATAGAAGAAAAACAAGTGTAGAAAAGTGTTGATCAAATCCCCATCTCTATAAAGACACGGAGCTTCATCTAGAAACAACTCAATCCATGTTTTTCATCCGAAAAACTGCTTCAGAACAAACTGTTTTCCAAGTGTTTGAAGCGTAAAACCTGTGGTTTCTTAAGTGCGTCACACGGAGACACGATGACTGCGCCTTCAAAAGGAAAAACACTCAAATCAATCCTAATAATGGAGGAAAAATCAGACGGACCTACCGAGACCTGCCCAGAGCCTTTAGACCGACTGCAGCTCTGCTTTGGACCACTTTAGTCCGGGCTCATTCTTCTGGACATCGTCGAAGCTCTTACTTTATTCAACACTTTCTACTTTCACTTTGACGGGATGTGACGTCACAACAAGAGAGCGACAGGATGTGACGTCACCACAAGAGAGCGACAAATAAACAAAACAAAACCAAAATAAATCTGTTTGGAGACTGTAAAGCTGTTGAAGGACAATGAGGAAAACCAGTTGGAATAAGCAGGAATTGGATGATATTTGCCCAGTTTCATCTCCATATGTGAAAGATCTGCTCAAACACTTGAACAGGAACTGATGCTGATGAAGAATCGATACCATCCTCTTCAAAGCCCAAAGCTGGAAACACTCTGGATCATTGTGCTGTTTATCCTCTTGCCTCCCGCCAAAACCACAGGCATTTTCTCCTCTTTTTCATGTTGCATTTTTATCTCATTTTGTCGCCTTTTTGCTGCATTTTTGTTGCGTTTTCATCCTCATTTTCTTCTATTTTTTGTCACTTTTTGCTGAATTTTTGTCACTTTTTTGCTGCATTTTTGTCACTTTTTTGTCACTTTTTTTGTCACTTTTTTGCTACTGTTTTGTTGCTTTTTTGTCACTTTTTTGTCACTTTTTTGTCACTTTTTTGCTGCATTTTTGCTGCATTTTTTTCACTTTTTTGTCACTTTTTTGTCACTTTTTTGCTGCATTTTTGTCACTTTTTTGTCACTTTATTGTCACTTTTTTGCTGAATTTTTGTTGCTTTTTTTGTCCCTTTTTGACGCTTTTTTGCTGCATTTTCATCCTCATTTTCTTCTATTTTTTGTCATTTTTCCTGCATTTTTGTCACTTTTTTGCTGAATTTTTGTTGCTTTTTTTGTCACTTTTTTGTCACTTTTTTGCTGCATTTTTGCTGCATTTTTGTCGCTTTTTTGTCACTTTTTTGCTGCATTTTTGCTGCATTTTTGTCGCTTTTTTGTCACTTTTTTGCTGCATTTTTTTTCACTTTTTTGTCACTTTTTTGTCACTTTTTTGCTGCATTTTTGTCGCTTTTTTGTCACTTTTTTGCTGCATTTTTTTTCACTTTTTTGTCACTTTTTTGTCACTTTTTTGCTGCATTTTTGTCCATTTTTTGTCACTTTTTTGTCACTTTTTTGCTGCATTTTTTTTCACTTTTTTGTCACTTTTTTGTCACTTTTTTGCTGCATTTTTGTCCATTTTTTGTCACTTTTTTGTTACTTTTTTGCTGCATTTTTTTGTTACTTTTTTGTCACTTTTTTGTTACTTTTTTGTCACTTTTTTGTTACTTTTTTGTCACTTTTTTGTCATTTTTTTGTTACTTTTTTGTCACTTTTTTGTTACTTTTTTGTCACTTTTTTGTTACTTTTTTGCTGCATTTTTGTCACTTTTTTGTTACTTTTTGCTGCATTTTTGTCTTTTTTTTAATACTTTTTTGTTGCATTTTTGTCACTTTTTGTTACTTTTTCGTTGCATTTTCATCCTCATTTTCTTCTATTTTTTCTCACTGTTTGGATCATATTTGGAGAATTGGGAGAAGTGGAGAAAACATGCCCTGGTGGGAGTTAAGAGGTTAGAAGTGCTTATTTCCCCCCCGGCATAAAGTGTCACGTTTATTGTCATCATTGAACCTCTTAACCCCCACCTTCACCAGGCACATGTTCTGGAAAAAAGAAAAACGTGAGAACATGTCGGTCTTAGCTTTCAAATGAGGCGTGACGCTGGCCTGAAGGCTGTGAGCTCCAGTCGAGAAGCTTTTAGATTTGGGTAAAGCCGAACTGGAGAAAATGTGCTCGGTGAAGGCGGGGGGTCAGAGGTTAAAATCCCAATTTCTGATGAATTTAGGATTTTAAATTGAACAAATATTGAGCTGCGAGAATAAAATAATTCCACCTCATAATGAACACAGTAATATTTGAATGAAACCTCAGAAATATGAAGAGATAAATGATGGACATTATTATGAAAAGTCACTTAATGGGACTAAGAGCACGACTGAAAAACACACATTACGTTTATTAAAGGAAAAGTCATTGAAAGGGCAGAGGAGGCGGGAAAAGGTTTCACTTGGATTTGACATTTTTATACACTTTTAAAAGGCTTTAACCTCATATTAGACAAAGGCAAGAGGAAACACCTAAAAGACTTTGCAAACTCTATACAAATGACACAACTGATTAAAAAGCCAACTAGAATCACAAGAACTTCTCAAACTTTGATAGATTTAATTTGATCCAATAAACCAGACAGGGCAATTCAAACATACACCCTGATAACTGGACTGTCTGGTCATAATCTTGTTCTAATAGCCAGGAAATTAAAGAAATCAAGATACATAAATGAAGAACAATTAAACAATGTAAATTTCCTCATATCTCTAAAAGAAATCAAGAGAAAATGATTTGGATGAAATTGACTGGGCCTCCAACATTGATATCGAAAGCTGTGGTCAGACATGCAACTATATCAGAACTGCTATAAAGGATCAAATTGATAAATATACACAGCTCAAACATAGAAAACCAAATAAAAGAGGCTCCCGTGGTTTAATGAATCTCTCTGGGACATAATGAAACAGAGGGATAAAGCCCTCAATGTTTCTCTTAAAACTAAATTAACCACTGATCATTACATCTATAAATCCCTGAGAAATAAAGTCACCATTCTGCTTCGAAAGGCAAAAGCACATTTTTTTCTAAACTTAATTAAAGAGGCAAAGGGTAATTGTAAAAATCTGTGGAGGAGCATGGATAAACTATTGGGAAGGAGCACTTACAGCTCAAAATCGATGGAATAGTTCAAAATGAGGGCTCTATTCTGGCTAAACATTACAATGATTATTTCTTGGATTCTGTATTAGACCTGGCGGAGACTTTTTCTGAAGTGAACTGCTGCCGAGATGATCATGGGGTTGGCAATGCATCTTACTGTAGGTTGCAGAGTGTAAATGAAGACAACATTTCCAAAATAATAGCAAATTTAAAAACTAGTAAAGCAAAGGACATATTTGGTCTTGATACATCGCTTTTAAAGGAACACAAAATGACTCTAATTCCAGTACTAACAATAGCTGTGAATCAATCTAGAAATGAAAACAATGTTCCGTTGGCGTTGAAAAAAGCAGTAGTCAAGCCCATTTTCAAGTCAGGAGACAAGCTCTGTGTGTCAAACTATCGACCTACAGTATTAGTATCCGACCAGCCATCTCCAAGGTGTTTGAGAAGGTGGTGGCAGAGCAGCTAGTGGAGCAAATCGAGCACACTGATGCGTTACATCCCTGCCAGTTTGGGTTCAGGAAAAGATACTCCACATGTTGCTACTTACTAGAAGACGTCAAATCTAGTCTTGATGTTGGTGGTGTGGTGGGGGCGGTCTTTCTGGACTTGAGAAAGGCCTTCGATACTGCACAGTAAAGTGAAGATTACTGCGCAGTAAAGTGAAGATTACTGCGCAGTAAAGTGAAGATTACTGCGCAGTAAAGTGAAGATTACTGCGCAGTAAAGTGAAGATTACTGCGCAGTAAAATGAAGATTACTGCGCAGTAAAGTGAAGATTACTGCATGGATTTTGAACTACTCCTGGTATTATTACGCCTTACAATATAGTCCCCCCTTTTATCCGCTTAGAAAATCCACATTGTTTAATTGTGTGTAATTATACTTTGTAGTGGAACACTTCACGTAACCATATTTAAATAGGGGAAACATGGAAGAGCTTGGTAGCTTCTATCTTGACCTGTTTTGGAGCTATAGAGGAGAGAGGGAGAGGCTAAATGCTAACGCCGTCTGCGCTGTGTTTACGTGACTGAAGATCAGACAGGTCCTAAAGAACTCGTCACAGCTCAGGTAAGAACATATCTCAGTGTGTAAAAACGCTGGCCTGTTCCTTTAATGACACTTAATGCTGCGCACAGTCTCATATTGTACAGTTCTTTGTTTTGCTACAGTGACACCAACAAAACCCGAGCATCATGAAGATCCTGCTTTACCTGCTTCACGGCCGCCTTGTACCCGGACAGGAGTGGCCCTCATGAAGTGAAGGAGATGTTTCCCCCGTGAAGACAGACACAGGCTTTATTCTGTAAACAGACAAATATAGTTTTCAGACGCGGCTCTGCCTCGGTTAGTGCTGGATCGTCTGCTCCGGAGGGTCTGCTGTGAGTTTGTATAGATCTATGAGTTGGTTTGTCTAAAAATACAAATAATCCTGATCCTTAAGGTTAACCCCTTAACTCCCACCTGAACCGAGCACATTTTCTCCAGTTTGGCTTTACCCCAATCCAAAAGCTTCTGGAAAAAAAAGCTGTGAAAATGGCAATTAAACAATGATGGAAATGTGACAAAAAAGTGACGAAAAAATTGATGAAAATGTGGCGAAAATGTGACAAAAATGACCAAAGAAATGACAAAAAATATGTCACAAGAAATTGAGAAAAAATTTACAAAAAATTACAAAAAAAACAAAACCAAATTGTGACAAAAAAAATCAAAAATATGACAAAAATTGGACACAAAAATGACAAAAATTTGATAAACTGACAAGAAAATGAAAAAAAAAAGTGACAAAAAATTACGAAAAAATGTGACAAAATGTGACAAAAAAAATTACAAAAAATTGATTAAAAAAATTGTCAAAAATGTGACACAAAATGGATTAAAAATTGACGAAAAAATGATGAAAAAATGACAAAAATTTGACAAAATGTGACAAAAAAATTACAAAAATGTGACAAAAAAATGACAAAAAAATGATTAAAAATGGACGAAAAAATTGACGAAAAATTACAAAAATGTGACAAAAAAAATTACAAAAAATTGATTAAAAAAATATCAAAAATGTGACAAAAAATGGATTAAAAATTGACGAAAAAATTACAAAAATGTGACAAAAAAATACAAAAAAATGTCAAAAATGTGACAAAAAATGGATTAAAAATGGACGAAAAATGGACGAAAAAATTACAAAAATTTGACAAAAATGTGATAAAAAATTACAAAAAAGTTACAAAAATGAGTTGAAAACCCAACAAAAAAATGTTGGGAAAAAAATGTGATGACGTGAGGAAAAAGCTCCTCTCGGTTCAGCCGGGAGTTAAGAGGTTAACCATTTCCCTGTCATGATATCTCACGTTTTCACAGCAGACTGTCCCTCCGGAGCAGACCATCTCGCGCTAACCCTCTGCCTCTCGTGACGTCAGTTGAAAACGTTACGCAGAACTGAGCTCACTCTGCGCGAGACCGGGGACGTCAGTCTCTCATACATATTCTGCTACAAAAACAACCTTAAACTTGGCATAAGAATGACTAATTACAGATCTCCAGCTCACTAAATGTGCTCAACTGCTTCAAAACACCAATGTGTGTCAACAATATGAACAAACAATGGAAATATCGGACCAACGTCTGTAGTAACCGGAGCTAACGGCAGCTCGCGGCGGTTGTGGTTTTGTACAAAGAACCGCCAAAACATACAATTGTCATAAATGAAACATCTTCTGAAAATGAACAATTGTCCCACTAGTGTTACCCGGACAGAGCTTCATGTTCTCAACCCACCTGTAAACAGACAAGTGTAGTTTTCAGACGCGGCTCTGCCTTTCGTGACGTCAGTTGAAAACCTGACGCAGAACTGAGCTAACTCTGCGCGAGACCGGGGACGTCAGTCTCCTACGCACGGGCCGCTACTGCCATCTGGTGGCGCAAATTAGCATAACACCAGAGGGGGTGTTCTGCTTTTTTAAGGCCCATAGCACCAGTCTATATCTCACTACAATGATGACAAACCTTCTGTTGGTCTGTAAATGCAGTAAATTAGACGAAAAAATGACAAAAATGTGATAAAAATGTGACCAAAAAATGCTAAAAATTGACCAAAAAAAATACAAAAAATGGACAAAAAAAATTACTAAAATGTGACTAAAAATGACAAAAATGTGATCAAAATAAAAAAATAAAAAATAAAAAAAAAGACAAAAATGTGACAAAAATGAGTTGAACACCCAACAAAAAAATGATGTAAAAAAAATCTGACTTGAGGAAAAAGATCCTCTCGGTTCAGGCGGGAGTTAAGAGGTTAAAGAGGGACAAACCTCCTGTTGGTCTGTAAATACAAAAAATGGACAAAAAAAATGACAAAAATGTGATAAAAATTTGACCAAAAAATACAAAAAATGGACAAAAAAAATGACAAAAATGTGATAAAAATTTGACCAAAAAATGCTAAAAATTGACAAAAAATGACAAAAAGTTGACCAAAAAAATACAAAAAATGGACAAAAAAAATTACTAAAATGTGACTAAAAATGACAAAAATGTGATCAAAATTTTAAAAAAAAATGACAAAAATGAGTTGAAAACCCAACAAAAAAATGATGTAAAAAAAATCTGACGTGAGGAAAAAGATCCTCTCGGTTCAGGCGGGAGTTAAGAGGTTAAAGAGGGGGTGTTCTGCTTTTGTCAGCCCCACAGCACCAGTCTATATCTCACTACAATGATGACAAACCTTCTGTCGGTCTGTAAATGCAGTAAATTAGAATAACTGCCTTGTATAAAATGTCTCTCTCAAAATGGCTGTAGTGAATGTCTTGAAATAGGCCTCTGTCTCTTTAAGAACCTCTGAGCCTTTAGACACGCCCCCTCCACACGCTGTCTGTGGCATCAGTGGGGAGGGGGACGAAAGCTCGGAGGCGTCTCCAGGAGGTGGGGGCGTTCCTAGGAGGACTCAGGCAAACCTATCCCTAAAATGGATCCGTCAGAGTTTTTACAGATTACTCAGAAATACGTGAATGTGCCAAGGCAACACTTCAGCCATGTTTTTAATGAGGGAGTGACAGAATAACATGATGGAAAGCTTGAAAAAGTCCATTTTGTATAACACCCCCCCTTTAACATAATCACACTGTAAGGAGATTATGGAGGAAATTTACAGGATGAAATACAATCGTCATGACATGAGTCTTGTTTGCAGGCGTTTGCAGGGTCTGATGGACACGGGAGTCCATGTAGTGCGTTTGTGTCGTCTTATCCCCATGACAACAGCGAACACCCCCCAGCAGCGAGTTTAACTTCACATAATGGAGAGCGAGGGAGGAGGGAATCACATTACGGACAGTGACACCTGAGCCACAATCGGATCCGAGGCATCGACCCCGCAACAAGGTAATGTGCGGATATTCAGATCGTGTTTTCCAGACGCTGTTTGAAACGGTAACTTTCTCAGATGCGCTCGCTGTTGACGACTCAAAGCCAGAACTCGTACAGAGAACAGATCCACAAGGAAACGATGACCAGACTGACCTGGAAACAGCGCTACAGCAAACTCTACCCCACAACCCAGCCCCAAACCAGCCCCGAGTCTGAGCCCGGTCTAAGCAAGGACTGCACTGGGACCGGACCACGTCAGGGAGGGGCCAGGTGAGGTCTGTGTTTGTCTGTGTGCTGGTATTAATACATACAGCCTGCGAGGATTCTGTTTAGTGTGAAACTAGGGCCTCACAACTGGAGGAGCAGCTGCAAGGTGTCACACGGGCCATGTTTGAATGGTCTTTCCAGAGTGCGGACGTTCTGATGCACTTTTAACCTCTTCACTCCCACCTGAACGGATCCCATTTTCTCCAGTTTGGCTTTACCCGAATCAAAAAGCTTCTCGGGGAAACAAGCACCACAACAGCCACAGAAAATGAGAAGAAAACAAGGATGTAAACGTGACCAAAAAGTGACAAAAATTCAACAAAAATTGACAAAAATTCAACAAAAATGTGACAAAAATTCAACAAAAATGTGACAAAAATGTGACAAAAATTCAACAAAAAAGTGACAAAAATTCAACAAAAAAGTGACAAAAATATGACAAAAAAGTGACAAAAATTTAACAAAAAAATGACAAAAATTCAACAAAAATGTGACAAAAATTCAATAAAAAAGTAACAAAAATTCAACAAAAATTCAACAAAAAAATGACAAAAATTCAACAAAAAAATGACAAAAATTCAACAAAAATGTGACAAAAATTCAATAAAAAAGTAACAAAAATTCAACAAAAATTCAACAAAAAAGTGTCAAAAAAAGACAAAAAAGGAGTTCATCAGACACTCGCTGCTGTTTCTGTTTCGGTGGACGTGGTTACGGAAAGGGCCTTGTACCGTATCGATCACTGTTTTACGTTCTCAGATCAGTGCTGCCCCCCATCTCCATGACGACAGCGAGGCGGACGGGCCCCTCCCTCTCTGCGGCCTCGCTTCCTGTGACATCACTTCCTGTTCCCGTGGAGCGGATCAGGCCGTTCACAGTCCCTCCGGTGATGAGACCTGCCTCGCCTCAAACCCGGCAGTCCCTGTACCAGGAATCCTCTCACCAGGTCAGAGGTCAACACAAAACATGTACAATATACTCAGGGTCCACATGTCCACACCTCATTCTACTTGTTTTGTTCCAGGGCAGAGGGCGGAGCCAGTACCTGAGGAGGCGTGGCCTGATGTTGCCTGAGCAGAAGTTCGATTTCCCGCTGCTGTCGTCCTGGGAGTACGGCTGGAGACTGGGTGAGTTCTGACATATTTTAATTTAGTTTTGGTGATTTTAGTCGAGATTTAGTCAAATCATTCTGTTCGATTTTAGTCTAGTTTCAGTTGACTGAATTTAAGATGAAGGGGCCGGGTCTCCGACAGAGGCCGGGTCTGTGACAGGGGCCGGGTTCGCGGCTGGCGGAGGCAAATTAAAGCCGGTCTCTAAAACAGGCCGGGGCTTTTATTAGAAACTATAGCAGTAGAAATATTCCCCATGTTAGGAGTTTGTCTCATACTGGTGTAAATGAAAACTCAGGTGCAGGAAGTAACAAACTGAACCCGGGCCGAGGGCGACGCTGCGGAGGAGCTGATCCCAGCGTAACTTTGACACAGATTTAGCCACTTTTCAAACCTCCTGTGACCATATTTGGAAACAGGGCAAATGTTGTGTGACCCTCCAGGGTTTTAATAAAGTCTCCATCGCGTCTTCAAAGCACGTCCAGCTGCTCCGTGTGCAGGTCAGTCCCACGCCTCAAAATAACTCCTCCCATCAGCGCGAGCGTCTCGTCTTCTCTCGGGTCAGTCTCATGATCGATCACAAACACAAACGCTCCGTCTAAACTCGCCTTTTACACGAGATAACAACAAATAATCCAGAAACAGAAACCTGCAGTGACACTGATGTCAAAGCTCCGCTAACAGCAACGAAACACTTCCTGTTGTCCCGACAAAATAAAAGGCGTCAATGTTCCAGCCGCTGGGAGAGGGTTTGAAATGTTCATTAATAAATGAATCTAATATTTTAGGTGCAAATGGAACAAATCTCGTTTTTCTTCGTTTTCCTGGTCGTCCGTTTTGCTCAAATAGAAATAAAGGCCTGTCTCTAACTGTGGCCTGGTTCCAATAAAGGCCTGGTCCTGATGCCCTGGAGTAAATAAAGGCCCCGCCCTCTATTAGAGCATTTACAGTATGTTACCCGGGAGCTCCTGCACGTCGATAGGAGACGGACAATCAGAACATTTCATCAGTGAGCAGATTTCACTGACTGTTATTATTGATTGTTTTGTTCGCTGTGCCTCTCAGGAGACTTCACCCTGGATTACAAGACTCCGACTCGAGCTCGATCGTCCGTCGTCAAAGGCGCGTTTTACGCCCGAAACGGAGTCTTCAGCAGCCCCTCCCCCCCCGACCTGCACTAGGATCGACACCGCGTGAGGCTGGTTTAGAAAGTGAATAGAAAATACAAAGGTACAAACCACCGGAGGAGAAGAAGAAGATTCTTTAATTGACCTTTTACCCCTGAGGCTCATGCGCCACCGTCTACACCATCATCGGCTTGTTGCACAATGTGGCTACGCTAGTTCCTCTGAGCTGAAGCTGTGGGCGCTAGTACTTCCTGTTCGTGTTCATTTCCATTAAGATGAGCTCAGACCCGTGAGTTCCTGGTAGAAATATTTCCATAGACGAGACGTTTATGTTTGTGAGGATCAGTGAGTTTGTCTTGAAGCTAAATCACATTATCACATTTTTGTCATTTTTCGTCAATTTTTTGTCAATTTCCATCATTGTTTTTGTCGAGAAAATGTGCTCGGTTCAGGTGGGAGTTAAGGGGTTTATGCATTACACAACTTGAAATAGTGCCTTTTTATATACAGTATATATATATTCTTTTATAGCATGTTCGCCTTTAGCTTCAAGACAAACTATCGATCCTTCATGATCACAGGCGTCTCTGATCTGAACTCGTTGCATCATGATTTGAACACAGTAAATGATCGTCTACCGGGAACTCACCGCCCACAACATAATCTTTGGAAAATATGATTATTATTCCAGGAAAAGAAAACAGACAGGAAGTACTGGCGCTCACACCTTCAGGTCAGAGGAACTAGCATAGCCACACCGTGCAACAAGCCAATTGGACCCTTTGCTCCTGCCCCTTTTCCCTCCATACCTTTTATTTATCTGTGTTATAGTTTGTTTATCCAAAGCTTTGCCAGGGCCTTATCATTGGTTAATACAGCTCCACAGTCCCGCCCCTTTCAGTCCTGTCGCTCCGGAAGCAAAAAATCCCCGTCTCCACGACCGTCGATTTCCCAAAAACTCAAATATTAAGAGTTTGACGTCAGCGCAAAAGCTAATCAGCGATGGAGCAATTCATTTCATTTCAATCCAAAAAGAAGACTTGATGTTGAAGAAAAGGCAAAGGTCCAAGGCTGTGACATCATTCACTTCCTGACTATAGAAACTCCGTATCCCAGGAGCCTTTGCCACATCGCGCCCGCTGGTCAAGGCAACCAGGTTTTCAGCAAACACGGCCAGTTTCTGTTACTTTCAGACAAAAGTTCTATATTATTTCACTGTTAAACAATCTGAATCTGATAATGGGATAAAAATGATGGTGGTTCCTTTAATTGGATCGTTTTTCTTCCTCTCAGTGTCAGATCTGGATAAAACGTCCACTCTCTGCCTGCTTTATGTTTGAATACATTGTTTATAATATGTCGTCTACGTTACAATAAATAAACACGTGAAGCTCCACCAATCAAAAGCCTCGTAGTCGATCATGGGACTCCCGAGCATCCTGGGTAATGTAGTTCAGTTCAGTTCAGTGCATGAATCCTATTTATTAACCTCTTAACTCCGCCTAGTTCAGCTTTACCCAAATCCTGTAGGCCAGTGTAACGCCTCATCTTTTTCCTCACGTCAGATTTTTTTCCATCTTTTTTTGGGGGGGGTTTTCAACTCATTTTTTGCCTTTTTTTGTCTTTTTTTTGGTCATTTTTTGTTCTTTTTTTGTCTTTTTTTTGTTCATTTTTTGTCTTTTTTTTGTTCATTTTTTGTTCATTTTTTGGTCATTTTTTTTGTCGTTTTTTGTCATTTTTTTTGTCGTTTTTTGTCATTTTTTTTGTCGTTTTTTCTCTTTTTTTGTCGTCTTTTTCTCGTCTTTTTCTCGTTTTTTCTCGTTTTTTCTCTTTTTTTTTCTCTTTTTTTTCCTCTTTTTTTGTCATTTTTTGTTCTTTTTTTGTCATTTTTTTGTCATTTTTTTGTAATTTTTTTTGTAATTTTTGGTCTTTTCTTGTCATTTTTTTTGCCATTTTTTGTTCTTTTTTTTCGTTCTTTTTTTCGTCACTTTTTTCGTCAATTTTTTGGTCAAATTCTTCGCATTTTTTGTCAAATTTGTATCACTTTTTCATCAATTTTTTCGTCAATTTTTTTGTCCATTTTTGTCATTTTTTGTAAATATTTTGTCACTTTTTCGTCAGTGTTTTCGCATTTTTTGGTCAAATTCTTATCACTTTTTCGTCCATTTTTTCTCAATTTTTCGTCAATTTTTTGTCATTTTTTCAAAAATATTTGTCACATTTCCATCCTTGTTTTCGTCTCAGTTTTGTCGCTATTTTCACACCTTTTTCCCAGGAGCTTTTGGATTGGGGTAAAGCTGGACAAAATGTGCTCGGCTCAGTCGGGAGTTAAGGGGTTAATATTGCCTGCGGTTCACAAACTATCCACCAGGGGGTGCTGCAGCGCCCTGGGTTCCCACGGCCTTGTGTGCGAGCGAGGACGGTTGGACGAAGGAAAGACCTGAAAACAACAACTTCTTCTTCTTCTTCTTCTTCTTCTTCTTCTTCTTCTTCTTCTTCTTCTTCTTCTTCTTCTTCTTCTTCTTCTTCTTCAGCTTCAGTCTCATCGTGCTGTTGCTCCTGAACTCTTTGTGGAGATTCAGCCTGACATGAAAACTAACGGAGTTCACGAACACCTCAGCCGCGTTAACACCTTTCTGTTTCCTCTTTTCTGTTCGAGGTTAATGTCTCACCTGATCCTCCCATGAATCATTCACCAGCTCCTTCCTGAACTGTTGTCCGAGCACTTTTATCACCACGACTGAAACACGATCAGGTGTAGAAGCCAAAAGATTCACTCAAGTGTAACATTTCACTCATAGATAAAGAGTGGACCCAAAAACTACAAGTATGAGTCTAAAAGTCTCATTTTTCAAAGTAATATTACTGCAGTAGAAGTAAACGGTCGGGGCTGTTTGTCACATTGCTTTTTATCGCCACTCTAGGGGGCGCTGTGACTTGACATCTTTGTGTTTACATTGAAATGAGGAAATGTTTTTGTGTCTTTTTTAAACTGTTTTTCATATTTAGATGAGAGATAAAGATCGTAGCTTTGAATGAAACGGTGATTGAGAGGCTGGTTGTCTCAGGTTGTCTCAGGTGGGGCTGGTTGTCACAGGTGGGGCTTGTTGTCTCAGGTGGGGCTGGTTGTCTCAGGTGGGGCTGGTTGTCTCAGGTGGGGCTGGTTGTCTCAGGTGGGGCTGGTTGTCTCAGGTGGGGCTGGTTGTCTCAGGTGGGGCTGGTTGTCTCAGGTGGGGCTGGTTGTCTCAGGTGGGGCTGGTTGTCTCAGGTGGGGCAGGTTGTCTCAGGTGGGGCTGGTTGTCTCAGGTGGGGCTGGTTGTCTCAGGTGGGGCTGGTTGTCTCAGGTGGGGCTGGTTGTCTCAGGTGGGGCTGGTTGTCTCGGGTGGGGCTGGTTGTCATATGGAGCTTATGGACCGGATCTTGTGCCGAGCAAAGTTTTCTTGAGAAAAACAATCTTGTTTTAGGAAATAAAATCCAGCCATTTCTTGTTCAGATAAATTTGCTAAAAACATGCTGATTTTTGTCATGTTTTGGCCCTGTATGCTTGTGTTTTGTCGCCCTCTTGTGGCTCTTTTGTTTGTGTTTTTAGGCTTGGTCCTGGTGGGGGCGTGGACTCCGAGCAGGCACACCTGACTCCATTTGCTCATCAGTGCAATACAAAGACCTCAGACTCAATCCGAAACCATCACATTGTCTCCTCTAAGCACTAACTTTAGCATCTAACTCCTGAACCTTTCATGGGTCGACTGTTAGATCTGTGCCGTTCGGGAACTTCTTTAAAGTTATTGGTGGAGTGCAGGCCAAACAAAAGTGCATGTCGCCCCCTAGTGTCAAACAACAACATAGTGTCCAAACAAAGACATTTAAGGAGAAAAATAAATCCAAATGATCCAAACATTTCCCTTTAGTGTTATTTTATTTCAGCAGCTGTTTCTTAAAGCGACAGCAGCAAATGATCCATGTGGCTTAAGTTTCTACTAAATGAAAACAAAAGCATTTAATCCGTTTCCTGAGTTTCCTCTTTAACTCTGACATGTGACTGAGCTGTGGGGACGACAACATGGATTTATCACTTTATAAAGTTTGGCTTGTGCAGAATCTTACTTTTTAATTATTATTATTTTTATTATTAAATGTGCTCCTGTCAATCAACAGTGGTTGCGCATGAATCACTCGAGGGTGGGGGCGAGGGGGGTGGGGGGTGGGGGGATTTGGCGCAGTGGCTTGTGGGATGGCACATAGCTCCTAATCACTGGTTAGTTAGCATCAGAGGTCCCTATGCTAAAGTGGCTATGATAGTTAGCATCAGAGGTCCCTATGCTAAAGTGGCTATGATAGTTAGCATCAGAGGTCCCTATGCTAAAGTGGCTATGATAGTTAGCATCAGAGGTCCCTATGCTAAAGTGGCTATGATAGTTAGCATCAGAGGTCCCTATGCTAAAGTGGCTATGATAGTTAGCATCAGAGGTCCCTATGCTAAAGTGGCCATGATAGTTAGCATCAGAGGTCCCTATGCTAAAGTGGCCATGATAGTTAGCATCAGAGGTCCCTATGCTAAAGTGGCCATGATAGTTAGCATCAGAGGTCCCTATGCTAAAGTGGCTATGATAGTTAGCATCAGAGGTCCCTATGCTAAAGTGGCCATGATAGTTAGCATCAGAGGTCCCTATGCTAAAGTGGCTATGATAGTTAGCATCAGAGGTCCCTATGCTAAAGTGGCTATGATAGTTAGCATCAAGGCTCCTTTTCCTAACTACTTCCTAACTGACTTACCAATTCGGAGGCAACTTGCCATGGCGGACGCTGACGCACATCCGGTTTGGCGTAAGAGCTCTTAGCAATCTGCCCGTTTCGGACGCAGCCTCAGACTCACCTCGGCTCATGGTGGGATTGTTCCGTCTATGTTGCGGACCCGAGCCTGCTCCGGAGCCCCAGGACCAAGCCAAGCCACTGGGACAATTTCTGTGATTAAATTTACTTCGAACCGCGCTTTGGTTTGCTGTGTCTGTTCATGGATCCAATTTAGCAAATCCTAACAGATTTTTATTGTAACAAGAAAGAAAAACTTTTTGAATCTTCTTCAGTTTTAGACAAAGAATATTTTTTCTTATTTTTTTTTTTTTTTTTAACTAAGATCAATGACTCTTACTGTAAGAACTGCTTCTCACAGAGAGATAATACATTCCATTCTTTAAAGTGGGCGGCTCGGTGGCACAGCGGTTAGAGCCTCAGCTTCACAGCTCGAAGGTCCTGGGTTCGATTCCCACCAGGACGGGGCCTTTCTGTGTGGAGCATGTTCTCCCCGTGTCTACCACTAAAACATGTATAATAGGTGATTCTGACCATCAGCCTGACTCCACATCATGGAGGCGGGTCTCCGGGCGCTGCAATACTTTCCTTAAATATTAGTATTTATTAAGAACATTTTGCTCAAAAATGTGAGTCATTTAGAACATTTTGCTTAAATCAAGCAACATTTAAGTCAAATATCCACAATGTTTCACTAAATAAGAATGTTTTCCTTAAATTATTCCATTTCCTGAGGACATTTTTCTTAATTCTAGTTGTTTATTTGCTTAAATTTAGTTTTTCTTTCTTGTTTTATGAAGAAAAATATTCTAGAAATAAGAATTCTTAGCAAGAAAAAAATGCTGACCCCATTGGCAGAATTTTTTCCTTAAAACAAAATGTCTTATTTTAAGATTTTTTCCCTTGTTTTTAGTCGGGCACTGCCAAACTACTCTTGGTATTATTACTCCTTACAATATAGTTCCCCCTTTTATCCGCTTAGAAAATCCACATTGTTTAATTGTGTGTAATTATACTTTGTAGTGGAACACTTCACGTAACCATATTTAAACAGGGAAAACGTGGAAGAGCTTGGTAGCTTCTATCTTGACCATAGACTGTAGAAAAAATTGACGTCTCCTCCTCACTCCTCCCCGTTTACCAGAATGACCACGGCCGTGGGGCAATTCATGGCGGATTTACAGACTCCTCCTCCCCAGCTCTGACGAAGCATGTTCCTAAAAAGGGCATACGGGCGGGATTTTCACCGTAGACTCCGCCCTTGCGTGACGTGTAGCTCGCGCTGCTCCAATGCTAACAGTCCGAGCCTCATTAAGTACGAGATTTCAAAAATTCATATTACGAAAACCAGCCTGGTTTCATATATTGTGATTAACCCAGCGTTATCTCAGGAGGAAGATCAGCCTAGTCTAGCGTTGAAACAATTGAAACCAGGCTTTAAAGTAGTTTTTAACGTGTCTAAAGTCCAATGCTTTTCAATGGGGGCCTAGCGGCGATATGGAGGTACTGCAGCAACGGCGGAGCAATGGCGGCCCCCACGTTCGTGGTCAAAAAGCAGGGCAGCCAGCGGCCATTGATCTTGACCTGTTTTGGAGCTATAGAGGAGAGAGGGAGAGGCTAAATGCTAACGCCGTCTGCGCTGTGTTTACGTGACTGAAGATCAGACAGGTCCTAAAGAACTCGTCAAAGCTCAGGTGGTGATGTGAGTCATTTGTGGTAGTGTTGTTCCTGCGCGCGCCACTAGAGGCGCACTATAAAAGGCCTCGGGTTAGTGTTGCTTGCCCTCTGACCTTGTGTATCTCCTGCTGCCTGTTGTACCTGGTGCCGGCGCTGGTCTGCTCTGTCCGACAGGTAGATATCTCTGCAACATTTTAAATTCATCCTTTACACTCGCCCTGATGAGTGTTTTCTTGTGTTTGTTTGTTTGTTTGTTTGTTTGTTTGTTTGTTTGTTTGTTTGTTTGTTTACTGTGTTAGTGTTGCTGTGGGCCCTTCACGGGAGCGCGTCGTGGCGCAGCGCTGTAGCATCGCAGTAGCATCGCAGTAGCAGCGCTGTAGCATCGCAGTAGCAGCGCTGTAGCATCGCAGTAGCAGCGCTGTAGCATGGCTGTAGCATCGCTGTAGCATCGCAGTAGCATCGCAGTAACATCGCAGTAGCATCGCTGTAGCATCGCTGTAGCATGGCTGTAGCATCGCTGTAGCATCGCTGTAGCATCGCTGTAGCAGCGCTGTAGCATGGCTGTAGCATCGCTGTAGCATCGCTGTAGCATCGCTGTAGCATCGCTGTAGCATCGCTGTAGCAGCGCTGTAGCATGGCTGTAGCATCGCTGTAGCATCGCTGTAGCATCGCTGTAGCAGCGCTGTAGCATCGCTGTAGCATCGCAGTATTGGGTGTGCAGTTCCCGATGGTCCTGTTGAGCGTGTTCCCTGGTTCAGCGCACGAAAGGTTGCGCTAACTGGTATGTTTTCAACTCTAGCGGCGAGTAGCAAAGACCAACATATATGTAACTGTTAATAGTATGCATTCCTTTTTGAAGGAATAGGCCACCGTTTTTACATACTGAGATATGTTCTTACCTAACCTTAGTCAAGTTAATATATCCCCGTCTGGTCTTTGTCCGTGCGCTCACACATACGCAGCCTCTCCCACATGTCATATAGCTCCAAAAAAGCTCACGATAGAAGCTACCAAGCTCTTCCACGTGTTCCCTATTTAAATAAAGTTACGTGAAGTGTTTTCATGCGAAGTATATTTACACAGAAATGTAACATGTGGATTTTATAAGCAGATAAAAAGGAGGACTATATTGTGAGGCGTAATGATACGAGGAGCAAAACGTCCGCGCAGTAACTCCTAAAGACTTCCCCGCTCACTTCCGTCAATAACCTTTAGGAGTTACTGCGCGGACGTTTTGCTCCTCGTATCATTACGCCTCACAATATAGTCCTCCTTTTTATTTGCTTATAAAATCAACATGTTACATTTCTGTGTAAATATACTTCGCATGAAAACACTTCACGTAACTTTATTTAAATAGGGAACACGTGGAAGAGCTTGGTAGCTTCTATCGTGAGCTTTTTTGGAGCTATGTGACATGTGGGAGAGGCTGCGTATGTGTGAGCGCACGGACAAAGACCAGACGGGGATATATTAACTCGGCTAAGGTTAGGTAAGAACATATCTCAGTGTGTAAAAACGGTGGCCTGTTCCTTTAAGAGGCGCAGGCAGCAGCACCATCACTGTCTTGTCTTCCCTCTACATGTGTGTGAGTTGGGTCTGTCCAGCGGTCGGCAGGGACTTGTTGGACTCTTACCCTAAATGTGAGATCCGTATCTCATGGACTAAACATCTGTGCTAGAGGTTTTAAATCAAGCATACTCATGAAATGAAAGAAAAACATTTTGTAACAAATAAATCCTGCTTAACCAATGGAACTTATCTGTGTGTCTTAAAGCTAAGGGTAAAAACCTGGCTCTGCTACACTAAGGTAAGAACATATCTCAGTGTGTAAAAACGGTGGCCTGGTCCTTTAAGTCAAGGGTTGGAGCTTTCGTTTAATGTAAGTGTGGCTCTTGTGGGACGTTCTGTTGATGAGCAGTGGACTCTTTTGTGGACTCTCCCCTGCTCTGTGATAAACCAACTCATAGAGGTACAAATACTTCAAAAAGTTACTCAGACAGGGAAGGCTGGTCTAGTAGTTCAGCACAGTTTTAACCTTTAATCACACTCTGCAGTATTTCATGATTCACTATCTTCTCCTTTATTGAAGTCGTGCAACAAACACGTGCCTGGACAGAAAGAGGAAGAGAAGCCTCAGAAAGCAGAAGGTTCTGGATCTGGTTCAGTCCTTGGAGATGAGGAAGCCGTTGAAGATGTGGCTGGCCCCTGTGGTGGTCACGATGCTGTTGTACTTCGTGGTCTGCAGAGAAACGCTGTCCCCGGCCAGGAGGGGGAGCACGGCCGAGCTGGAGGTGACCAGGAAACCATCCCCGTTATCGCACAGGGACATCTGCTCGGCCGAGTTCTTCACCAGCTTCAGACACACCTGCGGAGGAACGGGGCCGTCAGAGGCTCATCTCAGCTCAGAGGATAAGAACTACTGAGCAGAGCCGTGGGAAGATGTTTTAGTGAGGGGGCCCTGAGGGACAAAATGTACCCCCAAAATACTGTTTCTGTGCATGAATCCTGTTTATTAACCTCTTAACTCCCGCCTGAACCGAGAGCATTTTCTCCAGTTCAGCTTTACCCAAATCCTGTAGGCCAGTGTAACGCCTCATTTGAAAGACCTACAAAACTAAATGGATCTTTTTCCTCACGTCAGATTTTTTTCCATCTTTTTTTGGGGGGGTTTTCAACTCATTTTTTGCCTTTTTTTTTCGTTTTTGTCATTTTTTTGTGTCATTTTTTGTTCTTTTTTTTGTAATTTTTTGTCTTTTTTTGTTCTTTTTTTTGGTAATTTTTTTTTTTTCATTTTTTCTCTTTTTTTTTCTTGTTTTGTTTTTTGTCATTTTTTGTCATTTTTTGTCATTTTTTGTTCTTTTTTTTGTTCTTTTTTTTGTTCTTTTTTTTGTTCTTTTTTTTGTTCATTTTTTGTCTTTTTTTGTCTTTGTCTTTTTTTAGTCATTTTTTAGTCATTTTTTGTTCATTTTTTTGTCTTTTTTTTTTGTCTTTTTTTGTTCTTTTTTTAGTCATTTTTTGTCATTTTTTTGTCATTTTTTGTTCATTTTTTTGTCTTTTTTTTGTGTCTTTTTTTGTTCATTTTTTGTCATTTTTCGTCACATTTTTTCGTCACATTTTTTCGTCACTTTTTTCGTCACTATTTTGTCACATTTTCATCCTTGTTTTCGTCTCAATTTTGTTGCTATTTTCACACCTTTTTTCCAGAAGCTTTTGGATTGGGGTAAAGCTGGAGAAAATGGTCTCGGTTCAGGTGGGAGTTAAGGGGTTAATATTGCCTGCAGTTCACAAACTATCCACCAGGGGGTGCTGCAGCGCCCTCAGCACCCTGGGTTCCCACGGCCTTGGTACTGAGGCAGAAATGCAAAGTCCTGAGTGTCATTACAAGCACAGTATCAGAGAAAGATGAGTGAGATGGGCGATTTGAGGACCAAAAGGATTTATTAGACTGGGAGAAAGGAGGACAGACTGGAAGGTGGACAACACAAGCAGCAGACGAGGCAAATCGAGGAAGACGCCGGGGCCTAAATGTGTCATTGAACATCGAGCAAAATATGACGGAAGAAGAAGCAAGAACGGATCAAATATCTGGAAGCTCTGTAGGAATATTTCTAAGCTGATTCCACAGAGCTCTAGTGAGGTTTTTGTGCACCTTCTATATTAAAGGACCTATATCCTGCATAAATGACTTTTTGGAGCTTTTAGTCATGTTGTTACGCTATTTCCTTATCAAAAACACCCCCAGCTTCATTCACACAGTTCTCTAACCGGGCTAACGCCAGGCTGCTGTGTGCGCTCGAATCATTTGAACTGCACAACAGCCTGGGGACCATGGCCCAAATGTTTGCATAGATTTGGGAACCAATCACAGAGCGAGGAGGGACGGCAAGACGATGACGCGCTATTCGATATACGGAAGCTTGTAGTTTCTTTACGGATAAAAAAACAAACGTTTATTTAAGGATCCAACATGACGACAGCAGACGCGATGGTATTTTTCGATCGAGCTTTAGGCCGTGTTGTAAATAGTTTAGCTCAAAAGTTTACAGCGAGTACGTCATACGTCATCGGATACGATGATGTGATTGGCTGTGGCCTCGTGCAGACGCATGATAGACATTCGTAAACCACACCTCTCCTACGAGGAAATGGATTGGTGTCCCCAGACTAAATATCACTTGTGATTTTAGTCTGGAGTTAGCCAGGCTAACGGTTCTCAGCAATCCTCCTGCATCCTGCTGTCTGAGCAGCTGCTGCGCCCTCTGCTGGTGAACCACAGAGCTGTGACACTCTGACGATTTTTACGTCATAGTGTCAAACAGGAAGATCACAACTTCTGTAAAGTAATGCCTTACGGCCTGATTTTAATTTATAAAACAGCTTTAAAAAAAAAAAAAAAAAAAAAAAGGAAAGGAAAGGAAACACTTCCAGGTCAGGGCTGAAAAGAAACACAAAACAAACGCAAAACAAACGCACCCCTGAGCGTCTGAACAGACGTCATGTTTGCACTGAAGGATGTGAAGAAGGAGCTCTTTCTAACCTGCTCTGGAAACGCCTGTTCCTTATTCTTACCTAACGATGATGTCACGGAGAAAAGCACGTTTGGCTGCGAGAGGTCAGGACTTTATTCAACTCTTCCTAAAGAAGAGGCCGCTCGCCAGAAAGTGGAATTTCTCTCCAGGATTCAGCGACTTTCACCAGAACAGTGTTTTTCTGTGACCGTCTCTGATGGAAGTTTGTGAACGCGAGTCCCCAATGTGACGGGGAGGCCAGGACAGAGCGGTGAGTTAGTGTGTGTGTGTTAGCTTGTGTGTTAGCGTGTGTGTTAGCTTGTGTGTTAGCTTGTGTGTTAGCGTGTGTGTTAGCTTGTGTGTTAGCGTGTGTGTTAGCTTGTGTGTTAGCTTGTCACAAAAATGTGACAAAAATGCAACAAAAATTCTACAAAAAAATTACAAAAAATCAACAAAAATGTGACAAAAATGCAACAAAAATGTGACAAAGAAAAAAGAAAACATACAAAAGGTGACACAGCAACAGCGCGAGGAATAGATCAGTTTTGTGGGTCTTAGCTTTCAAATGAGGTGTTACACAGACCTATATAATAGCCAAAGAGGACAGGTTAAGGCGGGGGGTCAGAGGTTGAAATATGTATTTGTGGAAGTGTCACAATTACGCTAATTTGGGCCGGGCTGGTCAGAGTCCAGGGCTGTTTTTCAGTCCCGGCCCTGCTTGTCGTCAGTGCAGTTCGTGGCGACGCCGCCTCTGCCGACGCCCACGGGCGACGCCCACGGCCGACGCCCACGGGCGACTGACGAAAGCACTGTTTCTACACAAGATACCTCAGGCTGAACTCACTCTGGGTTTGGCCGAGATGTGGAAGCTGAAGAAGTAGACTCCCGGAATCTTACAAACGAAAGAGCCGTTTGTCAGAATCTCTTCCTGAAGATCTGGGTCTGGCAGGATTGGCCTGGGACACAAGAAAAGCATTTAAATCAGAAAGGCCTCATTATCTAACTGCGACAAATCTAAACCAGGTGTAGACTTGATAACTTCATCTTAAAGGAACAGGCCAGCGTTTTTCCACACTGAGATATGTTCTTACCTGAGCTTTGACGAGTTCTTTAGGACCTGTCTGATCTTCAGTCACGTAAACACAGCACAGACGGCGTTAGCATTTAGCCTCTCCCTCTCTCCTCTATAGCTCCAAAACAGGTCAAGATAGAAGCTACCAAGCTCTTCCACGTTTCCCCTATTTAAATATGGTTACGTGAAGTGTTCCACTACAAAGTATAATTACACACAATTAAACAATGTGGATTTTCTAAGTGGATAAAGGGGGAACTATAGTTTGGGAATGTGATGTCATATCGCTAAGCATTATAGGATTTTAAAGATTTTAAAAGTTAAAACACTTGGACACCACAGTGAGTTAGATGTATTTACAAGCAGTAACACACTGCAAAAAGTGGATTCTAAGCAAGTAAAACATGTCTTACTTTAAGAAATAAGTTCTTATTTTTCCCCTAAAAAGTAATAATGTTTCACTGAGCAAAGTTTTCTTGAGAAAAAAAATCTTGTTTTAGGAAATAAAATCTGGCCATTTCTTGTTCAGATAAATTTGCTAAAAACATGATATTTTTCTAACAAGAAAGAAAAACTTTTTGAATCTTCTTCAGTTTTAGACAAAGAATATTTTTTCTTATTTTAAGAAAAACTCAGATCAACAACTCTTAATGTCAGAACTGCTTCTCACAGAGAGATAAAACATTCCATTCTTTAAAGTGGGCGGCTCGGTGGCACAGCGGTTAGAGCCTCAGCTTCACAGCTCGAAGGTCCCGGGTTCGATTCCCACCAGGACGGGGCCTTTCTGTGTGGAGCATGTTCTCCCCGTGTCTACCACTAAAAACATGTACAATAGGTGAATCCTCCAGCAGGTGATTCTGACCATCAGCCTGGCTCCACATCATGGAGACGGGTCTCCGGGCGCGGCAATACTTTCCGTATTTATTAAGAGCATTTTGCTCAAAAATGTGAGTAATTTAGAACATTTTGCTTAAATCAAGAAACATTTAAGTAAAATATCCACAATTTTTCACTAAATAAGAATGTTTTCCTTAAATTATTCCATTTTCTGAGACATTTTGCTTAATTCTAGCGATTTATTTGCTTAAATTTAGTGTTTCTTTCTTGTTTTATGATGAGAAAAATATTCTAGAAATAAGAATTCTTAGCAAGAAAATAAATGCTGAACCCATTGGCAGAATGTCTTGTTTTAAGATTTTTTTCCCTTGTTTTTAGTAGGGCACTTTTTGCAGTGGCTAATGGAGATGTTCAATTCCTTTTTTCTGACCTTTTATACTGTTTTTATCTGATTTTAGTCGATGGAAATGTAACAAGGAATCTAACAGCTGCAAAGATGGCGGATCTCCATGGTAACTGTGGACTTTCCCGAACTCTATATTGTAAGGCGTAATAATACCAGGAGTAGTTCGAAATCCGCGCAGTAATCTTCACTTTACTGTGCGGATGCCAAATTACTCCTGGTATTATTACACCTTACAATATAGTTCCCCCTTTTATCCGCTTAGAAAATCCACATTGTGTAATTTTGTGTAATTATACTTTGTAGTTGAACACTTCACGTAACCATATTTAAATAGGGGAAACGTGGAAGAGCTTGGTAGCTTCTATCTTGACCTGTTTTGGAGCTATAGAGGAGAGAGGGAGAGGCTAAATGCTAACGCCGTCTGCGCTGTGTTTACGTGACTGAAGATCAGACAGGTCCTAAAGAACTCGTCACAGCTCAGGTAAGAACATATCTCAGTGTGGAAAAACGCTGGACTGTTCCTTTAAAGCAGGAATAAGTAACTCTTCCCTCTAAGCGCAACTGCAGGTGTCGTAGTAAGTTACGATTTTATAACTTATTAATTGTCTTGGAGAGTAAATCCTACGCTGACAGAAAAGGTGAAGGGACAGAGGGATATTGTTCATCCAATTACACAATGGAAATATTATTTTTCACTCAAACTTCGTGATTCCATTAGTGTGTATTGGTGACTCTGGACCGGTGGCAGTCAAGTTGAAAACATGGTTTTCTGGCCAGAGACACCAGGGGGCGATGAAAGACCCTCCAATCATCCCTTAAGGCGAGACACTGCAGGTGAATAGGGAGAAAATGTATATTTACAGATATCAATTTGAGACTTTTGCCGTCGATCACTGGCATAAATGAGAGAAAAAAATACATGGCAAGATTTCCGTCATTTTATCTTTTCATATCAGAACAAGGTGTTTTATGCCTAAAAATGCCCCAAATTTCCCATCTTTTCGGCAAAGGAATCTGAATAATGGACAGAGCTACATTCAAACTTATGGTTTCATTTTATTGATGAATGAGTTACCAAGACTTTCTCAGAGGGGATTTAGGATTTCTTGTTTAGTTTTAAAATAAGCTGTTTTTTAGTGGAAAAATGTGTAAAAATGTAATTTTCGCCTTATTTTTTGACATTCAAAACTCAATAAAAATATTACAAAAATATGATAAAAATTTGACAAAAAAAGGACAAAAAATGGATGAAAAAATGTGGAAAAAAATTAGAAAAACATGACAAAAATTTGATAAAAAAAAAAAGACAAAAAAATGTCAAAAAAGTGACAAAAAATGGGACAAATTTTTTTACAAAAACATGACAAAAATTTGATTAAAAAAAATGGAGTTTGGCTTTACCCCAGTCCAAAAGCTTCTGGAAAAAAGGTGAGAAAATGGCAACAAAACTGAGACGAAAACAATGGTAGAAATGTGACGAAAAAATGAGAAAACATTGACAAAAAGTGACGAAAAATTGATGAAAAAATGACAAAAATGTGACAAAAATTTGATTTAAAAAAAATGACAAAAAAAAAAAAATGTGACAAAAATGTGACAAAAAAAGGACAAAAAATGGATAAAAAATTGATGAAAAACTCAATAAATGGGGCTTAAGGGATTAAATAATAAAAACTCCCTCTGAAAAAATCTTCCAAATGTTGTTCAGTCCAAGGCTGGAAAATGTGAAGTCTTTAGGTCCGACTGACGTGGACATAGTGTCGCCACAATGACAGAAACACGTGTTTGCAGAAAAAGGCCCTTGAAATTGTGTTCTCCCATATAAGTCTATGGGGGAACATTGAATCAGCGCAACATTTAAACATGTTATTGTGAAGATTAGGCATATTTTCTGTTTCCGGGTGAAAGCTTGTATGTTCAGAGACAGATTTGACCCAAAACCTGAAAACTGAACAAATTGAGTTTTGCCTGTAGTGTCTCCCCTTAAACACTTGTATCACCCCCACAGGGACGAGGGGGGGTTTATTAAGGTAAAGCCCCCGGGCCCCCCTCAGTCCGGCGCGCACCTGTTGAAGTCCATGGGTTGGTCGTTCTCAGGGAGGGTGCTCATCTCTCGCTTCAGGGAGAACACCACTCTCTGGATGGCGGAGCTGAACGGCCGTCCCTTCTGTCCCCGTCGCCCGGCGGAGCCAGCCGAGCCGTCCACACCCCGGTCCCCCTTCAGTCCGGAGCGTCCCACGGGCCCCCGCGGCCCCGGGTCTCCCTTCAGCCCCTGCAGTGCAGCGAACACCTCACCTGCAGGGAGGAGACAGAGGTGAGATCGTGCTCAGTTTTTTGACGTTGTGAAGACGCCGTTCCCACCCGGTTCTCCAGGCTCTCCTGTGGCGCCGTCTCGGCCGTTTGGTCCGTGAGTTCCCGGGATCCCAGGAATCCCCGGACCGTCGCACTGGCTCCGACACAGACCCACGGATATCAGCACCAGCAGGGCGGTCACGGCGATCCGCCAGCAGGGGGCCTTTACCCGGAGAGGAAAGAGCAAACTCATGAGTGTTTGTTTCAGATAACGTGATAAAACTGTGCAGGCCTGTTTATGTGATTCATAGATTTATTTAGCAAGTGGTTGGATTTATATGATCTGCAGTAAAAAAGAAGGAGGAGGAGAAATATACGCGACATCACAATAATGAGTTCCCAAGAAAAACACAACTTTATCTCAATCTCCTGCTGAAAAAACAACAGACAAAAGGCCAGAACAACAACAACAAATCTCACCGTTTCTCCAGGCAAAATGAAGATATCTTTATCCTCTTAACCCTCGCCTGAACCGGGCACATTTTGTCAAGTTCGGCTTTACCCAAATCTAACAGCCTCTTGGGAAAAGGGTCAAAATGTTGAGTGACAAAAGTGCGATGAAAAACGACATGAAAATTAACGAATCACCCGTTGGATAAGGTGGCTCTGCTTACTAAAGAAAATCCAGAGTACATGTGATATTTCTGTGTGGTCAGATGTTGTAGTCGGCTCTACAGCAGGTTCAAATCAGCTCAATCCCAGAACAGTGAAGGCGATAAAGTTGGACCCGGAAGTAGAGCTATGACATCATCACTTAACAAACATACAGGAGACACAACGTCACAATATTCCCCCCAGAATCCACCGCTCATCAACTGAACATCCCACAATCAGAGTCACAAAGCTCTTTTCCATAAACCCTTATCAACCAGTAAAGTGTGACATTGTGTTGGGTCGGTTCTCCCCATTGTAATATTTATAAGGTTTAAGGTGATACGGATGAATTCAGTAAGTTTTTTTCATGTTATTGTTGTTTTTTCATCGCTTTTTTCAGCGCTTTGTCGTCACGTTTTCGTCACATTTTGTTGTGTTTTTGTCACTTTTTTGTTGCTTTTCCGGCGCATTTTTGTTTTTTGATGCTTTTCTTTTAACCCCTTAACTCCCGCCTGAACCGAGCACATTTTCTCCAGTTTGGCTTTACCCCAATCCAAAAGCTTCTGGAAAAAAGGTGAGAAAATAGAGACAAAACTGAGACGAAAACAAGGATGGAAATGTGACAAAAAAGTGAGAAAACATTGACAAAAAACTGATGAAAAAGTGGCAAAAATGTCACAAATTTACAAAAAATGACAAAAAAATCAAAAATATGACAAAAATGTGATAAAAATTTGACCAAAATGTAACAAAAAAAATGCCAAAAATTTGATAAACTGACGAAAAAATGAAAAAAAAAAAAGTGACAAAAAATAAATAAAAAATTGACAAAACTGAGACGAAAACAATGATGGAAATGTGACAAAAAAGTGACAAAACTTTGACAAAATGTGACAAAAAATTGATGAAAAAGTGGCAAAAATGTCACAAAAATGACAAAAATGTGACAAAAAAATTTGAGTTACAAAAATGAGTTGAATGCCCAACAAAAAAATGATGAAAAAAAAATCAGATGACGTGAGGAAAAAGATCCTCTCGGTTCAGGTGGAAGTTAAGAGGTTAAGCTTTTAGATTTGGGCAAAGCTCGGTTACGCCCGGGGGTAAGATTACGGTAAAGTGAGGGGCCAGACCGGTGGCCCCGGAGCCGGTGGCCCTGGAGCCGGTGGCCCCGGAGCCGGTGGCCCCGGAGCCGGTGGCCCTTCTGTTGCTCTTCCAGAATACAGGACATGTGGCCAGTCCGCACCAGGAAGTATAACTGATCCACTGTGTTCTTCAAATTTGAAACAAGTATCAAAAGTCACCCCGAGATTTTTAACAGTGGGGCGGATGTGGTCGGCTCTACAGCAGGTTCAAATCAGCTCAATCCCAGAACAGTGAAGGCGATAAAGTTGGACCCGGAAGTAGAGCTATGACATCATCACTTAACAAACATACAGGAGACACAACGTCACAATATTCCCCCCAGAATCCACCGCTCATCAACCGAACATCCCACAATCAGAGTCACACATACATCAGATCAAAGCTCTTTTCCATAAACCCTCATCAACCAGTAAAGTGTGACATTGTGTTGGGTCGGTTCTCCCCATTGTAATATTTATAAGGTTTAAGGTGATACGGATGAATTCAGTAAGTTTTTTTCATGTTATTGTTGTTTTTTCATCGCTTTTTTCATTGTCTTTGTCGTCACGTTTTCGTCACATTTTGTTGTGTTTTTGTCACTTTTTTGTTGCTTTTCCGGCGCATTTTTGTTTTTTGATGCTTTTCTTTTAACCCCTTAACTCCCGCCTGAACCGAGCACATTTTCTCCAGTTTGGCTTTACCCCAATCCAAAAGCTTCTGGAAAAAAGGTGAGAAAATAGCGACAAAACGGAGACGAAAACAATGACGGAAATGTGACAAAAAAGTGAGAAAACATTGACAAAAAACTGATGAAAAAGTGGCAAAAATGTCACAAGAAATTGAGAAAAAAAAAGACAAAAAATGACCAAAATGTAACAAAAAAAAGACAGAAATTTGACAAAAAATTACAAAACTGAGACGAAAACAATAATGAAAATGTGACAAAAAAGTGACAAAAAATAGATGAAAAAGTGGCAAAAATGTCACAAGAAATTGAGAAAAAATGTACAAAAAATGACGAAAACGTGACAAAAAAAAAACAATTTGATAAATTGGCGAAAACAAAAAAAAAAAAAAAAAAAAGTGGCAAAAAATGACAAAACTGAGACGAAATCAATGATGGAAATGTGACAAAAAAGTGAGAAAACTTTGACAAAAAAGAGACAAAAAAATTGATAAAAATTAGACAAAAAAATGAGTTACAAAAATGAGTTGAATACCCAACAAAAAAATGATGAAAAAAAAAAAATCAGATGACGTGAGGAAAAAGATCCTCTCGGTTCAGGCGGGACTTAAGAGGTTAAGCTTATAGATTTGGGCAAAGCTCGGTTTCGCCCGGGGGTAAGATTACGGTACAGTGAGGGGCCAGACCGATGGCCCCGGAGCCGGTGGCCCCGGAGCCGGTGGCCCCGGAGCCGGTGGCCCCGGAGCCGGTGGCCCCGGAGCCGGTGGCCCCGGAGCCGGTGGCCCCGGAGCCGGTGGCCCTTCTGTTGCTCTTCCAGAATGGACATATGGCCAGTCCCTGGAAGTATAACTGATCCACTGTGTTCTTCACATCATTAGCATCAGTCAGGCTGCTGTAGCTCTGGGGGGAAAAGCTCGACAATAACCGTTAGATTCAGGTCTGGCCCCCCTTAAGAAACCCCTCAGCAGGTCTTTGGTTCCAGCTCTACAGTCGCACAGCAGTTTATTCCCTTCTTCTGGTCATAAATGTGCAAAAAGTGCAAAAACGCATAGACAAATACAAACACATTAGCCACACAAAGAATCGACTCAGTGATCGGATCAGCATCATCCACAGCACATAACGCTCTGTTTTCCAGTTTGCGTCACTGACCTGCAGGCACGAGCACAGTCAAACAAATAAAAAGTAAAGTTCTCTCTCACCATTTTCTGGTCGTATTTGTTCTTGTTTGTCCAGCCAAAGGAATGTTGTGTTCGAGAAATGAAGTGAAGAGAGTGAAGGAAAAAAACTGCAGCGGAAGTGAAACTGTTACAAAAAAAAGGAAGAAAGGAGATCCGTGCCAAGAGTTCAGCCAAGCAGTGGTTATTTTGACAACATATTTTAATTTAGTTTTAGTCTTTGGACAAAATTGTAATTTAATTTTAGTTGAGATTTTGTCAAAAAAATATCTTCAATTTTAGTCTAGTTTTAGTCGACTAAAATTAAGACGAATTGAGTGGACTTTGCATTGATGATATTGATTATAATCATATTTAATGTTGCTCCTCTGCTTCATGGAGCTGCTCCACATGAACAAGCAGAGCCGTGGGAAGATGTTTTAGTTTGGGGGCGCTGAGGGACAAAATTTACCCCAAAATACTGTTTCTGTGCTTAATCCTATTTATTAACCTCTTAACTCCCGCCTGAACCGAGAGCATTTTCTCCAGTTCAGCTTTACCCAAATCCTGTAGGCCAGTGTAACGCCTCATGTGAAAGACCTACAAAAGTAAATGGATCTTTTTCCTCAAATCAGGTTTTTTTTTCATCACTTTTTTTGTCGGGCAGTCGACTCATTTTTGTCAGATTTTCGGGACTTTTTTGTCACTTTTTCGTCCATTTTTTCTCAATTTTTCGTCCAATTGTTTTTCCACTTTTTTGTCATTTTTTGTCACTTTTTCGTCAAATTATTCGATTTTTTTGATCCTTTTTTTGTCACTTTTTCGTCCAATTTTTTTTCCACTTTTTGTCTTTTTTTTGTCAAATTATTTGCATTTTATTGTCAAATTCTTATCACTTTTTCGTCAAATTTTTCTCACTTTTTTGTCAATTTTTTGTCCATTTTGGTTATTTTTTGTAATTTTTTTTGTCACATTTCCATCCTTGTTTTCGTCTCAGTTTTGTCGCTATTTTCACACCTTTTTTCCAGAAGCTTTTGGATTGGGGTAAAGCTGGAGAAAATGTGCTCGGTTCAGGTGGGAGTTAAGGGGTTAACATTGCCTGCAGTTCCCAAACAATCCACCAGGGGGTGCTGCAGCGCCCTCAGCACCCTGGGTTCCAAAGCTCAGAGCTGATCCTTTAAACATGATCTGAGGCTCTTTCAGACGCTCAATACAAGTGTGGATGATTTTAGTCTCTCCTTTTCATTTTTATTTAGTCTGATTTTAGTCACTAAAACATCTGGACATTTTAGTCACAGTTTTAGTCTCATGAGAAACTTTTAATTTAGTTTTAGTCCAATTTTAGTCACAAAAATATCACTTTGACTAAAATTAAGACTCAATATTTTAGTCGACGACATTAACACTGAGCCAAAGTATTTCATCTCAGGACATTTTTGTTTTGCCTTAAACTAGAATCAATAATACAGATAAAACATCATTTTAATGGGAAGTAACATTGTCCTATTGACGTATAACAACACAATGATAAGCTCAGATTTTAAAAAGGAAAAGTACAACCTCTGAAACTTTAGCTTTATCAGTTTTATTGTATTTATTGGGACATTTGTGTTCAATCCATCAAGTGTCGCTGAGGTTAAACCTGTCATGAACAACTCGGGTTTTTTCATGTTATTGTTTTTTCATCGCTTTGTCGTCACGTTTTCGTCACATTTTGTTGTGTTTTTGTCACTTTTTTGTTGCTTTTCCAGCACATTTTTGTTTGTGGATGCTTTTTCTTTTAACCCCTTAACTCCCGCCTGAACCGAGCACATTTTCTCCAGTTTGGCTTTACCCCAATCCAAAAGCTTCTGGAAAAAAAGGTGAGAAAATAGCGACAAAACTGAGACGAAAACAATGATGGAAATGTGACAAAATGTGACAAAAAATTGACAAAAAATTGATGAAAAAGTGGCAAAAATGTCACAAGAAATTGAAGAAAAATATACAAAAAATGACAAAAAAAACAACAAAATGTGACAAAAAAAAATCAAAAATATGACAAAAATTTGATAAAAAATGACCAAAATGTAACAAAAAAAGTGAGAAAACTTTGACAAAAAATAACAAAAATGTGACAAAAAATTGATAAAAATTTGACCAAAAAATGACAAAAAATAGACGAAAAAAGGACAAAAATGTGACAAAAAATGCCCAAAAAAATGAATTACAATGAGTTGAATACCCAACAAAAAATTGATGAAAAAGTGGCAAAAATGTCACAAGAAATTGAGAAAAAATATACAAAAAATCACCAAAAATATGACCAAAATGTAACAAAAAAATGACAAAAAATGTACAAAGAATGACAAAACTGATATGAAAACAATGATGAAAATGTGACAAAAAAGTGAGAAAAAATTGATGAAAAAGTGGCAAAAATGTCACAAGAAATTGAGAAAAAATGAACAAAAGAAATGACAAAAATGTGACAAAAAATTGATAAAAATTTGACCAAAAAATGACAAAAATTAGACGAAAAAATTACGAAAATGAACACCCAACAAAAAATGATGAAACAAAAATCAGATGACGTGAACAGTATTGATCTATACCAGAGGTGTCCAAACGTTTTTCATGGGGGGGGCATATTGAAGCGTACACAGGGTGAAGGGCCGTAGATCAGGAGTTAGTGCCGCAAAACCTTCGACTAGCATTGGTTTAAATTGAGCCCCACCTTTATTTAAGCTTAAAACCTTCATGCAGCTCAGTCTCACAGTAAAAGGTCAGTTGTTCGGTTAGAATTGTGTAGAATTATTACATTTCAAATAAAAAGGTTCGTAAGGTAAAAGCAGTTCTGAAAGATAAGAAGGACCAAGACCATGAAGACGTTTAAAAACCCTTAAAAGAACTCTGGCTTTAAGTTCAAGTTCAAGTTTCAGGTTTAATGGTTTTGTTTAGCCCAATATCACAACAGAAGTGGCCTCACAGCTGCACCGAACATTAAGGCAATAAAACAGAGCAATAAATATGACAATTAAAAGTAAATCCAGGCAAATATAACGTCCAATAGGAGGCGGCGACGAGCGGCGTGGGCGTCCCCCGTCCTTAGACTCTCCAGCACGGGGAGGAAAAACTCACAAACCCGGCAGGAGGAAAGAGAAACCTCGGGGAGAACCACAGAAGGAGAGATCCACTCCCATGGACGGACAGGCTATAGAGACCCAGGGCCGAAGGATCCCTCAGCAGACGGGCCGAGATCACAGACCGTCCAGGCCTCAGGTTCCAGAATGCAGGTTCCTCCGTCTGCAGTCAGAAGAAGAGGACAGCGCTCAGTGGACCAGACTTCCCACAGCAGTGTTCCTCCTGAGGCAGCTCTACTTCAGGCTGAGGGTCAGAGCTCTACTTCAGGCTGAGGGTCAGAGCTTTACTTCAGGCTGAGGGTCAGAGCTTTACCTCAGGCTGAGGGTCAGAGCTTTACTTCAGGGTCAGAGCTTTACTTCAGGCTGAGGGTCAGAGCTTTACTTCAGGGTCAGAGCTTTACTTCAGGCTGAGGGTCAGAGCTTTACTTCAGGGTCAGAGCTTTACTTCAGGGTCAGAGCTTTACTTCAGGGTCAGAGCTTTACTTCAGGGTCAGAGCTTTACTTCAGGGTCAGAGCTTTACTTCAGGCTGAGGGTCAGAGCTTTACTTCAGGGTCAGAGCTTTACTTCAGGGTCAGAGCTTTACTTCAGGCTGAGGGTCAGAGCTCTACTTCAGGCTGAGGGTCAGAGCTTTACCTCAGGCTGAGGGTCAGAGCTTTACTTCAGGCTGAGGGTCAGAGCTTTACTTCAGGCTGAGGGTCAGAGCTCTACTTCAGGCTGAGGGTCAGAGCTTTACTTCAGGCTGAGGGTCAGAGCTTTACTTCAGGCTGAGGGTCAGAGCTTTACTTCAGGCTGAGGGTCAGAGCTTTACTTCAGGCTGAGGGTCAGAGCTTTACTTCAGGCTGAGGGTCAGAGCTTTACTTCAGGCTGAGGGTCAGAGCTTTACCTCAGGCTGAGGGTCAGAGCTCTACTTCAGGCTGAGGGTCAGAGCTTTACCTCAGGCTGAGGGTCAGAGCTCTACTTCAGGCTGAGGGTCAGAGCTTTACCTCAGGCTGAGGGTCAGAGCTTTACTTCAGGCTGAGGGTCAGAGCTTTACTTCAGGCTGAGGGTCAGAGCTTTACCTCAGGCTGAGGGTCAGAGCTTTACTTCAGGCTGAGGGTCAGAGCTCTACTTCAGGCTGAGGGTCAGAGCTTTACCTCAGGCTGAGGGTCAGAGCTTTACTTCAGGCTGAGGGTCAGAGCTCTACTTCAGGCTGAGGGTCAGAGCTTTACCTCAGGCTGAGGGTCAGAGCTTTACTTCAGGCTGAGGGTCAGAGCTTTACTTCAGGCTGAGGGTCAGAGCTTTACTTCAGGCTGAGGGTCAGAGCTCTACTTCAGGCTGAGGGTCAGAGCTCTACTTCAGGCTGAGGGTCAGAGCTTTACCTCAGGCTGAGGGTCAGAGCTTTACTTCAGGCTGAGGGTCAGAGCTTTACTTCAGGCTGAGGGTCAGAGCTCTACTTCAGGCTGAGGGTCAGAGCTTTACTTCAGGCTGAGGGTCAGAGCTTTACTTCAGGCTGAGGGTCAGAGCTCTACTTCAGGCTGAGGGTCAGAGCTTTACTTCAGGCTGAGGGTCAGAGCTCTACTTCAGGCTGAGGGTCAGAGCTTTACCTCAGGCTGAGGGTCAGAGCTCTACTTCAGGCTGAGGGTCAGAGCTTTACTTCAGGCTGAGGGTCAGAGCTTTACTTCAGGCTGAGGGTCAGAGCTTTACCTCACTGGCTCTGCCTCCTACAGTGATTTTGGAGACTCGAGGAATCACTAGTCCCTGAGTTTTGAGAGCGGAGTCTCTGATTGGCTGATATGGAATGACAGCGTCTTGGAGATAAAGCGGAGCTAAACCCTTTATGGATTTAAATGTGAGGAGCAGGATTTTAAATTTGATTATCCCATGGTCTGGGTACTGGACTCTGATTGGCTGGTGCATTATTTTGGTGTAACCGCACACGTAGTCCGGTAGTTAAATCACTGGGATGTCACTCCGCTGTGGCGTCGCCATAGCAACGCCTGACACAGCTGAGTCAGATAAAGGCGTAATTAGTGACTGACAGGAACGTATGAGATGGATTTAGTGTTTGCTAAATGTTTGTAGAGGAGAGTGAGCAGCTAGGTTAGCTACTGTTAATAACATATGAGCTTTACATTTCTATTGGAAACGGTTAAGGCTGTTCATCATTTTCAGGCGTACATAAAATGATCCTGCATTGAAGCATCTTTGTCTGGATTAGTAAAGTCAAACATAAAAGTTTGAGTTGGGGGGGCCCAGGTGTGAGCGACTCCACCGCAGCTGTTTCCATAAACAGTTGAGCTGGTTGAGCTAGCTAGCTTTAGCTTCAGGTTAAACCTTGTAAAAGGTAAATAACTGGTGCCCACGAGTGCCGCATATCGGTGTTTCCTTCCAGGGAAAAGTGTTTCCGGGTTAGTCCTGTTGTGTTGTGATTCTGTGCTGATGTTGTGTCGTTGAGCCTGACTGAGATCCTCGTAATAGCTGCGGAGAATGACTCGCTCTGAGACCAGCCTTCAGTGACCGGCTAATAACCCACACAAAATAGTCCCGTAGTCTGGCAGATTTAGTGAGTTTAGTCAATGAAAAACACATTTATTATAAATGTTAGGTTTGTGGGACCCTGGTATAAGCGGATTAAACAACGAGGAGCCGCGTTAGACGTTATAATGCAGGAGGAACAACACTGTGTCGGGCGTTAGAACCGGCTAACGCGGCTCCGAGTGGTTTAGTCCTTACTTCTAAACTCAACAGGAAGGAGAGACTTTAGCACAGGTGTCATGTGTCTCTTCTCTCTGTCTGCGTCAACAATCTTGCAGCTTCATTTTGAACTCATTGAAAACATTTCAACAATTTCAAATGTTCTTTAGATGTAAAAAACGATCTTTGTGATATTCTTAATGTGTGGGATAAAAGTCAGCTCAAAAATCAATATGCAGCAAGTTAATATTCGAGAACATGCAAACTCTGCAAATTGCAAAGGTTCGGTCGGTCACAGTGTGTATTTCTGGGCCTGTTTCTCGGAGCAGAAGTGAAACCGCCGGATAAAGCGATGAATCGACTAATTCAGAGGTTAATAAAACATCTTTTAGTTCTGTTTTCTCAAAACTCCCTCCCAACGTTCCGAGTTTGAGCCAGAGGGCACGATCGGTTCTACTTTCGGGTTCCGCTTTTGATCAAAACGGCCAAGTTAATTATTGAGCGTTATTTCCCAAGAGACCGCCGCCATCTTAAAGCAACAGGCCGCCATCTTAAAGCAACAGGCCGCCATCTTAAAGCAACAGGCCGCCATCTTAAAGCAACAGGCCGCCATCTTAAAGCAACAGGCCGCCATCTTAAAGCAACAGGCCGCCATCTTAAAGCAACAGGCCGCCATCTTAAAGCAACAGGCCGCCATCTTAAAGCAACAGGCCGCCATCTTAAAGCAACAGGCCACCATCTTAAAGCAACAGGCCGCCATCTTAAAGCAACAGGCCGCCATCTTAAAGCAACAGGCCGCCATCTTAAAGCAACAGGCCGCCATCTTAAAGCAACAGGCCGCCATCTTAAAGCAACAGGCCGCCATCTTAAAGCAACAGGCCGCCATCTTAAAGCAACAGGCCGCCATCTTAAAGCAACAGGCCGCCATCTTAAAGCAACAGGCCGCCATCTTAAAGCAACAGGCCGTCATCTTAAAGCAACAGGCCACCATCTTAAAGCAACAGGCCGCCATCTTAAAGCAACAGGCCACCATCTTAAAGCAACAGGCCGCCATCTTAAAGCAACAGGCCGCCATCTTAAAGCAACAGGCCGCCATCTTAAAGCAACAGGCCGCCATCTTAAAGCAACAGGCCGCCATTCTTACTTCCTGAAATATGTTCCTGCCTGAGCTTAGATGAGCTGATTCAGATTCATTTTATTGGCCATTTGCAGTTTGAGAAAGAGCTTTAAGTGCGATATGTAAAACACGTAAAAAGACACAATATAGAAAACAGAACAAACAAACACGGCCACATTAAACGCCTAAGGGCAAAACACTGTACAATAAACGTCCACACAGATAAATGTAATAGAAGTGCCTTGTTTAAAGCGATCACAGCTTGAGGAAAGAAACTGTTAATATGTGGCTCAGTAGAACATGTGATGGAGCGACACCGTCTCCCTGAAGGAAGCGTCTCAGAAAAGGCCTGAGCCGGGCGGCCTGAGCCGGGCGGCCTGAGCCGGGCGGCCTGAGCCGGGCGGCCTGAGCCGGGCGGCCTGAGCCGGGCGGCCTGAGCCGGGCGGCCTGAGCCGGGCGGCCTGAGCCGGGCGGCCTGAGCCGGGCGGCCTGAGCCGGGCGGCCTGAGGCGTCACTGGCGACTTGTAAAGCTGGATTCTAGGGCTGTGCAATTAATCGAAATTCGATTACGATTTCGATTACAACAGTAAACAATTACAAAATTTGCATAATCACAAAAAATCGATTATATTTATTTTTTTCAAAAAAAAAAAACAATATATATATATATATTTTTTCAATTTTTTTTCAATTTTTTTTGTCTAATTTTTAATTTTTGGATTTTTGTCACTTTTTTGCTGGATTTTTGTCACTTTTTTGATGGATTTTTGTCATTTTTTTGATGGATTTTTGTCACTTTTTTGATGGATTTTTGTCTTTTTTCTGCTGGATTTTTGTCATTTATTTTAATGGATTTTTGTCACTTTTTTAATGGATTTTTGTCATTTTTTTGATGGATTTTTGTCACTTTTTTAATGGATTTTTGTCATTTTTTTGATGGATTTTGTCACTTTTTTGATGGATTTTTGTCACTTTTTTGATGGATTTTTGTCACTTTTTTGATGGATTTTTGTCATTTTTTTGATTGATTTTTGTCATTTTTTTGATGGATTTTTGTATTTTTTTGATGGATTTTTGTCACTTTTTTGATGGATTTTTGTCACTTTTTTGATGGATTTTTGTCATTTTTTTGATGGATTTTTGTCACTTTTTTAATCGATTTTTGTCTTTTTTCTGCTGGATTTTTGTCTTTTATTTTAATGGATTTTTGTCACTTTTTTAATGGATTTTTGTCATTTTTTTGCTGGATTTTTGTCACTTTTTTGCTGGATTTTTGTCACTTTTTTGATGGATTTTTGTCATTTTTTTGCTGGATTTTTGTCACTTTTTTGATGGATTTTTGTCATTTTTTTGCTGGATTTTTGTCACTTTTTTGATGGATTTTTGTCACTTTTTTGATGGATTTTTGTCATTTTTTTGATGGATTTTTGTATTTTTTTGATGGATTTTTGTCACTTTTTTGATGGATTTTTGTCATTTTTTTGCTGGATTTTTGTCACTTTTTTGATGGATTTTTGTCACTTTTTTGATGGATTTTTGTATTTTTTTGATGGATTTTTGTCACTTTTTTGATGGATTTTTGTCATTTTTTTGCTGGATTTTTGTCACTTTTTTGATGGATTTTTGTCACTTTTTTGATGGATTTTTGTCATTTTTTTGATGGATTTTTGTATTTTTTTGCTGGATTTTTGTCACTTTTTTGATGGATTTTTGTCACTTTTTTGATGGATTTTTGTCACTTTTTTGATGGATTTTTTTAAAGGCAACAAATAATCGTTTGAATAATCATGATTTCAATTATGACAATAATAATCGTGATTATTATTTTTTCAATAATCGAGCAGCCCTACTGGATTCAGTCGTCGAGCTTTATATCTGGCCTCCAGGAGCAGCCGATGGTCCTGCGGCTGAGAAACACTTTGTTCTGTTACGGAAATCTGAACCATTCATTGTTTCTTCCTCTCATCATGTCACATTTGCTTTATGGACATTTGACCATTACACACAGTGACCTCAGTGAGCATCACCTCATATCCCAGAGTTCATGTTTGTGTTTGAGTTGATCGGGCGGAGGATCGTGCTCTCACATCCAGCTCATCTCTCACTCCATTGGCACTTGTTTACTTGTCCATTACAGGAGTTTATACAGCTGAATGTAAATACAAACACACGCTCATCCAGCAGAGGAGACGGTCAAATCCCATTTAGAAAGACTTGTTTTGGACAATCTGCCTCCTCAGTACGAGCAGCTCACTCCTCCTGAACTGAGGAACCCGACCTCACTCCACACTTTGAGAAACTCTGTGAAGAAGTGGCTTTGGGACAATCAGACATGTGAACACACCCTGGTCTAGAGCAGGGGGGCCCAAAGTGGGGCCCGCCAGAGAGTGACCTGCTTTTGCACAGTGTAATGTGGTTAACACTGACTCTCTTCCCATTCATTCTCAGTGGTAAATATGGATGCAGTACACTTTTTGACCACCAGCGTCAAATTGGGGGCGCTGTTTCACTCCTTTCGAAAAGTTAAGGAAACACTGTTGTGATGTCTAGGTTTTTATCAGAGCGTTGTAGCAGCAACTTTCCCAGTTTTTCAACTTTTATTTCAAAGGTTGTTACATCAGCAAAGGCGGGTGTTAAAAAGTGACTTATGAAATAATTTAACTGACACTTTCAAAATGATCTAAAAGGGCATTTTCTTTGAGTTACTAAATGAATGAGGTAAAGTCACAGTAGGAGCTGCAGATACAGGCTTTGTTGTTGTTTACATTTTGCACATATTTCTACAGTTGTTGATTTTGTTCGACTAAAACGAGGGTTTTGCCATAGTTACATTTGTATTAATGTTATTTGCATAGATAGAATCAAATGCACAAGTAAACCGAAAGTGAAATAATATAATAATAATAACATTATTTTTGCAGTTATATGTGTTTCACGCCTGACATCGCCGTGTTTGGCCAGCGACCCACAGGAACTTTTTCATTTTGGCCTCAGAGAGAAAAGGTTTGGGCCCCCCTGGTCTAGAGTCACCACTGATACACGTCTCGCTGTGTGGAAGATTGTGGTGTTTTGTGTTTTGTCCCTTTCTGATCTTTTATCTGTGAATTTACCTGTTTTTTACATATTTAATGTTGTCATTCATCACTCACTGTCTCTTCATGTCTCTGCGATGGTGTTTTTCTGTATGTTTGTGCCTGTGTTTGTCCTGTCATGACATCAGCCTGCCCTGGGACGACGGACGAAAATGAGCCTATGTGGCGACTCCGGCAAATTTACATGTTGAAGAAACACATGTTGATTAATGTGCACTGTCCCAATTCAAACAAAGATATATATAAAAATAAATAAATGTATCTCAACACTGTAAGACGACTTTGACCATTACATCATTGTGTTCGCTTGACCGGAATTTAAGACATGGTGTTTGTGTCCTCGCTTTGGCGACGTTTGTCTGATACATCTCGTCAGTGTCTCTGAACGTCTTAGGTCAGTCTGACCCGTTACACCATTGGGGCATCCCATAATCGTCTGTGTGTATAAATACTGTGAGCTGTGAACTGTTCTTCAGAGCCAGTGTTAATGTCGTCGACTAAAATATTTAGTCTTAATTTTAGTCAAAGTGATATTTTTGTGACTAAAATTGGACTAAAACTAAATTAAAAGTTTCTCATGAGACTAAAACTGTGACTGAAATGTCCAGATATTTGAGTCGACTAAAATCAGACTAAATAAAAATGAAAAGGAGAGACTAAAATCATCCAAACTTGTATTGAGCGTCTGAAAGAGCCTCAGATCATGTTTAAAGGATCAGCTCTGAGCTTTGTTCATGTGGAGCAGAAACATGAAGCAGAGGAACAACATTAAACATGATTAGAATCAATATTATCAATGCAAAGTCCAATAAATTAGTCTTAAATTTAGTCGACTACATTTACTTGCAATTTTAGTCGACTAAAACTAGACTAAAATTAAAGATATTTTTTTGACTAAAACTAGACTAAAATCAAATTACATTTTCGTCAAAAGACTAAGACTATATTAAAATATGTCGTGAAAATTACCACTGTTCAGAGCATCTTGTGTCCAGGTACTTGGTGTGTCTCCATGTGCATGTGTTAAATAAACCTGCACCCTTGATTCAGGACAACTTCTCTCCTGTTTTCATCTAATATGGTCTTGATGTTTACCATAACAGGTCAGAGCCTTCTTCTCTTTCAGAGTGAGACCAAACCAAGGCAAGTTTATTTGTATGGCACATTTAATGTACATGACAACTCAATGTGCCTCACAGTGACACCAAACATACCAAAAACACAATGAAAAGCATTAAAAACATAATGAAAATCAAGAAAACAAATCATTAGTTACAATTTCATTAAAAAAGTGTCAGTCTCCACAGGCTGCAGTAACAAGGTGTCCTTTCAGCCTGGTCTTAAAACTGCTCAGGGTTGAGGCCTGTCTCAGATCCTCACTGAGGCCGTTCCAGACTTTTGCTGCATGAACCTGAAACGCAGCCTGACCATGTTTAGTCCTGACTCTGGGAACCACCAGGAGGCCCCTCCCTGACGATCTCAGGGCCCGAGGTGGTTCATACGGCTCTGACATGTCAGAGATGGACTTTGGTGCTTGATAATGAAGGGACTTATACACGAGCAGGGCTGTTTTAAACTCAGGAAGCCAGTGCAGAGACCGGAGCACTGGACTAATGTGGTCGTATTTCCTGGTTCTGGTCAGGACTCGAGCAGCAGCATTTTGGATGTACTGCAGTTCTAACAGCTCGTTTAGAGAGGCCAGTGAACAGACGTTACAATGGTCTAACCGGCGAGAGACAAAAGCATGAATTGAATGAATGAATGTTTATGAATGAATGAATGTTTATTCGGTTACAAAAACATAAAACAAAAAGTACAGTATGTTCTGCAAATTCATCACAGACAAGGCGGGAAACCGAAAAGGTGTAGCTGAAGCCGTGGCTTATTTTTCCTACCCTGTTTACAAAACAACAAAACAACATCTACCATCAAAGACGTTACAAAAAAAACAAATGTATACAATATATATTATATATATATACATTCACGCATAAACAGTACACATATTTTTTCTTCTTTACTAAAATAATAATATGGTAATTTATAAATACAAATGCTTGTTTGTTTCTCTGTTCCAATTTATGCACAACAGTAATGCATGAGCTTAACTTAACCACATTTTCTTAAGCATTTTTTGTATATTTCTCAAAAATTAAGGTTTTAAACAGTTTTTTGAAATAATGAATGGAATTGCTCCTTTTAAGATCATCGTTGAGATCGTTCCACAAGTCGCCCCTTTGACCGAGATAGTGTCATTTTAAAGTTAGTTTGGACCATTTGTTTTTTAAACATGTTTTCTCGTCTCAGGTTGTATTTCTGGTCCCTGTGTTCAAACAGACAAAGTATATTTTCAGGCAGTATTTTCCTGTGGACTTTGTACATAAACACAGCGGTTCAGACTGACCAGATCACAGAATTTAATTGCTTTAAATTTGCAGAATATTGCGTTTGTTGGTTCATTATACGGAGAATGATTGACTTTCCTTATGGCTTTTTTTGGTAAAATAAAAATAGGTTTTGTGTTTGTAGCGTAGGCGTGGCCCCATATTTCAACACAATAGGTTAGTTATAATTAGTCTCTCCAAGTCTGGTTTGGACACTATGTTTTTTATTTTGGCAATGTTCTTTAGGTGGTAAGAGGCCGCTGCTGTAATGGACTTAATATGACTGTTCAGATTCAGGCCTGAGTCCATGATCACCCCGAGATTTCTAACTTGACTTTTGGGTGCCAAACCCCACTGCTGGTCAGGACACTCTCAATTACACAATAATAAAAGTTCACGAGAATCCTAGTATTTTGGGTAAACTCTCGAAGAGGCGTTGTCTCGCTTTCTTAGCAGAGTTCATCGTACGTGAGCTCCAGTTCAAGTCGTGAGAAAGAGTCACACAAAGAAGTTACATTTCTCAACAATCTGCAGAATGTTGTAACAGGAAACGACAAAAATCCAGTTCACAAGTTCACATGTTTTTGAAGCGTTGGAAAGCAGGTTGTTTTCTCTGCTCCACTGAACAACATTCTCCACCTCCTCCCGATCATGAGACTCATCATGATGTGCACCTGCAGTATGACTAAAGATGTTGTTAGCATTTGGCCTCTCAGTGTGTTCCTATGGCTCCAAACGGGGTATCTCAGCGTGGAAGAACTGTGGCCTGTTCCTTTAACGTGGTGGAGGGGTTCCTTTAACGTGGTGGAGGGGTTTGGATGATCCCGGGGGCTCTGTGGTCTGGTAGGGCCTCCCAGGGATCAGATTTATTGTGAAATATTCTACACAAACCTAAGAACTCACTGAACACACACTCTCTCCCCTCCATCATTCTGCAGCATCATCCGCAAAGACCGCCCCACTCCCAGTTCCACCGCAGCAGCAGAATCATCCGCCGCTTCAGCCTCTCTCCGCATCTGCACCACATCCCGCACAAATCAATGATGATGAATGATAAAAAGTCAGGAAAACTGATGTATTTTCTCCATCAAAACATGCTCATGTAGGAAAAGCAATCACTTATGAGGAAGAGGAGTTTTATTTTAGGGCAACATGTTTCTGAAAGAGCACATCTCCTGGATACTGATCTGACAGAGCTGCTCTCCACATGTTCAAGTCCAAAATGGTTTCAGTCCTGAAGCCATGAAAATAAAATGGAGGAGTGTTCGATCCTAATGTATGTTAGCGAACCAGCTAAAGCGTTCGTTAGCCTGTTCAATGTTTTTTCCCTATAGCCATTAGCATTAACCTGTTCAGGCTCCAGGTCCATTGACTTGCATATACAGTATTTAGGCTAATTATATTTCGACCAATATAAACATGTGGCACAGATTCTTAAACAGGCGCTTCTTCCCAAAACCTCTGTTCCAGTCATGGACGCCATCACATCAATCAGAACATTCATAAAAATATGAAAATCAAGCATTAAAATCAAGCATTTCTTATCCATATTAAATTATCTGTGGTCCAATCATAGGCTGACTGGATTTTTTTTGGTCCAAAATACTCAAGTAAAATATAATTCAACAAAAATTTCAACAAAACACTCTTTTTAGAAAATGTGGCTCATTATTTTCAATTTTCACGATCAGAAATTACCTAAAAATAATCCTCAAATGAGAAAATCTCCTTGTAAACAAACTTTTTGGCAATTCCAGTTCTGTTCCCTTAATCCTAACGACTATTCTCTTCAAAATGAGCCGTTTCCCAAAGAAATCCATTGATATTTGTCCTGGCAGTGCTCAGGGCAGGCCAGAAGCACATGTTAGCCACACGTTAGCCACATGTTAGCCACATGTTAGCCACATGTTAGCCACATGTTAGCCACATTAGCATTGAGGCACAAACTTGTCTAAAATGTCCACAGGGCCATTGATTTCACATGTGACAGTGGTGCATCTGTGTAGAGGTCCACAGTCCAGATCCACAGTGAATGCAGACGTGTAAAAGCTCTTTTCTGAATAAACAAGGCGGCCATTTTGTTTCGGGGGAAGGGTTTGACTGACGCACCTTTGTGCACTGAGATAAATATGGAAAAGAAATGACCCACTTCATTTTGCTTTGATTTAGTCCATTTTTGGGAGGTTTGTTGTTTCTGCTGCACTTTGTTTATTTATATATATTTAAATATTTTTATAACATGTGTCACTTTGGAGAGGTTTGAGCACGATGCTAATGAGATACAGCACCAAAACATTGAATAGTTACAAATCCAACATACTTGGACCTAGACTTCTGAAACTTTGCACACATGCTGAGCACCAGCGAGGCTAACACTGTACTACATTTGGAGTGTGTGCTGTGAAGTGTATTTTCACTTTATGTTCAAACAGGTCCAGGAACAAAGGTACATTTAAAGGATCAGACATTTCTGTGATTTCTATTGCTCAACCTGCATTTATTGATATGTAAGCATGCCATTGGCTAAAAATGGTGGCTTGCATTTCGTATCAACAGAGAGCACTTTGTGAGAGACGTGACATGCCTAAAAGACCAGTTATTTTAAGTTATGAAATGTAAAGTAGTTTCACAAGACACGTTAATGCCAAAGATCCTTTATTGTGACGTTTGTTTGCGCTTTGTGGCAGCTCAGTCGGCCTGCAGGAGGAAGCCGGAGAAGACGCTGTATCCGAATCGATGTCCTCTCATGTTTCTGTGCTCCGTGGGCTCCAGGAACACGTCCTGGCCCAGGTCCACGTGCACCGCCAAGCCGCCCGACGTCACCTGCAAGCAAACCACCAATCAGAGGGAACAAGGGGAGTGACCTGCAAGCAAACCACCAATCAGAGGGAACAAGGGGAGTGACCTGCAAGCAAACCACCAATCAGAGGGAACAAGGGGAGTGACCTGCAAGCAAACCACCAATCAGAGGGAACAAGGGGAGTGACCTGCAAGCAAACCACCAATCAGAGGGAACAAGGGGAGTGACCTACAAGCAAACCACCAATCAGAGAGCAGCGGGAACAAGGGGAGGGACCTGCAAGCAAACCACCAATCAGAGGGAACAAGGGGAGTGACCTGCAAGCAAACCACCAATCAGAGGGAACAAGGGGAGTGACCTACAAGCAAACCACCAATCAGAGAGCGGCGGGAACAAGGGGAGTGACCTACAAGCAAACCACCAATCAGAGGGAACAAGGGGAGGGACCTGCAAGCAAACCACCAATCAGAGAGCAGCGGGAACAAGGGGAGTGACCTGCAAGCAAACCACCAATCAGAGGGAACAAGGGGAGTGACCTGCAAGCAAACCACCAATCAGAGAGCGGCGGGAACAAGGGGAGGGACCTGCAAGCAAACCACCAATCAGAGAGCGGCGGGAACAAGGGGAGTGACCTACAAGCAAACCACCAATCAGAGGGAACAAGGGGAGTGACCTACAAGCAAACGACCAATCAGAGAGCGGCGGGAAACCACCAATCAGAGAGTGGCGGGAACAAGGGGAGTGACCTGCAAGCAAACCACCAATCAGAGAGCGGCGAGAAACCACCAATCAGAGAGCAGCGGGGGAGTGACCTACAAGCAAACGACCGATCAGAGGGAACAAGGGGAGGGACCTGCAAGCAAACCACCAATCAGAGGGAACAAGGGGAGGGACCTGCAAGCAAACCACCAATCAGAGAGCAGCGGGAACAAGGGGAGGGACCTACAAGCAAACCACCAATCAGAGGGAACAAGGGGAGGGACCTGCAAGCAAACCACCAATCAGAGGGAACAAGGGGAGGGACCTGCAAGCAAACCACCAATCAGAGGGAACAAGGGGAGGGACCTGCAAGCAAACCACCAATCAGAGGGAACAAGGGGAGTGACCTGCAAGCAAACCACCAATCAGAGAGCGGCGGGAACAAGGGGAGTGACCTGCAAGCAAACCACCAATCAGAGAGCGGCGGGAACAAGGGGAGTGACCTACAAGCAAACGACCAATCAGAGAGCAGCGGGAAACTACCGATCAGAGAGCGGCGGGAACAAGGGGAGTGACCTGCAAGCAAACGACCAATCAGAGAGCGGCGGGAACAAGGGGAGTGACCTGCAAGCAAACGACCAATCAGAGAGCGGCGGGAACAAGGGGAGTGACCTGCAAGCAAACCACCAATCAGAGAGCGGCGGGAACAAGGGGAGTGACCTACAAGCAAACGACCAATCAGAGAGCGGCGAGAACAAGGGGAGTGACCTACAAGCAAACGACCAATCAGAGAGCGGCGGGAACAAGGGGAGTGACCTGCAAGCAAACGACCAATCAGAGAGCGGCGGGAACAAGGGGAGTGACCTACAAGCAAACGACCAATCAGAGAGCGGCGAGAACAAGGGGAGTGACCTACAAGCAAACGACCAATCAGAGAGCGGCGGGAACAAGGGGAGTGACCTGCAAGCAAACGACCAATCAGAGAGCAGCGGGAACAAGGGGAGTGACCTACAAGCAAACGACCAATCAGAGAGCGGCGGGAACAAGGGGAGTGACCTACAAGCAAACGACCAATCAGAGAGCGGCGAGAACAAGGGGAGTGACCTACAAGCAAACGACCAATCAGAGAGCGGCGGGAACAAGGGGAGTGACCTGCAAGCAAACGACCAATCAGAGAGCAGCGGGAACAAGGGGAGTGACCTACAAGCAAACGACCAATCAGAGAGCGGCGGGAACAAGGGGAGTGACCTACAAGCAAACCACCAATCAGAGAGCGGCGGGAACAAGGGGAGTGACCTGCAAGCAAACCACCAATCAGAGAGCAGCGGGAAACTACCGATCAGAGAGCGGCGGGAACAAGGGGAGTGACCTGCAAGCAAACGACCAATCAGAGAGCGGCGGGAACAAGGGGAGTGACCTGCAAGCAAACCACCAATCAGAGAGCGGCGGGAACAAGGGGAGTGACCTGCAAGCAAACGACCAATCAGAGAGCAGCGGGAACAAGGGGAGTGACCTACAAGCAAACGACCAATCAGAGAGCGGCGAGAACAAGGGGAGTGACCTACAAGCAAACCACCAATCAGAGAGCGGCGGGAACAAGGGGAGTGACCTACAAGCAAACCACCAATCAGAGAGCAGCGGGAACAAGGGGAGTGACCTACAAGCAAACCACCAATCAGAGAGCGGCGAGAAACCACCAATCAGAGAGCGGCGAGAAACCACCAATCAGAGAGCGGCGAGAAACCACCAATCAGAGAGCAGCGGGGGAGTGACCTACAAGCAAACGACCAATCAGAGGGAACAAGGGGAGTGACCTACACGCAATCGACCAATCAGAGAGCAGCGGGAAACCACCAATCAGAGAGCAGCGGGAAACCACCAATCAGAGAGCGGCGGGAAACCACCAATCAGAGAGCGGCGGGAAACTACCAATCAGAGAGTGGCGGGAAACCACCAATCAGAGAGCGGCGGGGGAGTGACCTACAAGCAAACCACCAATCAGAGAGTGGCGGGAACAAGGGGAGTGACCTACAAGCAAACGACCAATCAGAGAGCGGCGGGAACAAGGGGAGTGACCTGCAAGCAAACGACCAATCAGAGAGCGGCGGGAACAAGGGGAGTGACCCACAGAGAGGAGAGATGTACGAACAAAAGCTTTTTACTTTGTTCATTTACCATTTACAGTCAGTGAAGGGGCAAAGGTCTCAGTATTCATGCCTTTCAGTCATGTGACCTTTGTTGTTGTGGCGGCCATTTTGAATACAATATAAGTGGCATTACCTAGTACTACCGCATGTAACAATATCTCTGCTCTACTATGAAAATAAAACACAACTGATTGGCCGTGACATTTTGATGTTCTCGTAATCATTGCTCAAGAAGGTAACAGCAAAAACACGACCCCAGAGACGCACATTTATGTGAGGAAACCAGTGAGCCAGTATGTAAGATGTTAGCATTCTACCAGTTAGCATTTAGCTTCAACAGCTCAGCTCCGACCTCTCCAAGAGAAAGCCCTGAACCGAACTCCAAACCTTTGCTACAGCTTGTGACAGAGCTCAGAGCTGAGCTGTTCTCCAGGGTTCATGGATGAGCCACACACGTGTTTATCATGTTGAAGCCATTGGCAGTTGCTAACCGGTAGCATGCTAACGTCTTGAGCAGCTTAAACACTGACTGAGACTCTGTTGACAAGACAAACTGTAAAAATCACAGAAAAAGGTTTTGTTTCCTCTTTGATGAGTTAGTTTCGCCTGCATAATAATACTTCGATATTCAAAATGGCCGCCGGAACTATGCGTGATGTCATTGGAAACGTATATATATGAATAAGGGCAGAGGAAGATTGAAACGAGCGGAGGGAGGGAAGAGGTTGACAGTGACGTGTCTTTCTTTTCGGCCCAGGAGTGGCAGGAGGGGAGATACTGACAGTGGGGGTGGGAGGTTGAACTATAATATAAGAATGAAGTTGTAGTATTTCCATTACAAAATGTAGGTAGACTGATGGAACCAGTCTGTACCATCGGCCCCTCAGACCAACACTAACACCAGAACAAAAGGCTTTGGATTCTGTCACTTACAATGATCACTGAGTCTACTGACACTTTAGCAATAAATCATGATTTCATTTTGTATTCTATAAAGATGCTAGTCTTGAAAATCAGTAATTAGCACTGCATAGTTGGCGGGTGGGGGAGTTGTTAATGAGGAAACACTGCCATAATGTTCTTCCCCCTTTAGTGGGGTGGCACCTGGGGTGACCCAGTAGAAATCATGGCTTGCCCGGGCCACCCTTGGCCACCCCTAGACACGCCACTGGGGCTTGATGGTTTATTTTAGACATTTTAGAAACGTTCCTCATTTTGCAATCACTTTAAACCAAACAGTTTTGATCAGCACCATTTGTGAGACGCAAGAGCTGTGACTTAAACTACCTTTTACTCCTCGCATTCAAAAGCTCTAATAATAATAATGCATTGTTTTTATATAGCGCTTTTCCGGACACTCAAAGACGCTTTACGTTGCATTATTCGTGATTGACTGTGGAGGATAGTGGAGGTCACGTGACCTCCCGATCGGTCAACGCATCAAATACAAAATCTGCCTGCTCACCTGTCAGTGCATCCATGGACCCGCCCCGGACCATCTCACTGAACTCCTCCCCCTCCGCCCAGAACCAGAACACTCAGCATGGACCCGCCCCGGACCATCTCACTGAACTCCTCCCCCTCCGCCCAGAACCAGAACACTCAGGCCCACAGACGCCGACCGTCTCTCCGTCCCCAGAACAAAACTCCGAAACTCTGAAAACGCCCCAGACCTGAGGGCCCCACAGTCTCAGAGACTTTCAGAAGAGACTCAAGACTTTTCTGTTCCCGTATTAACATTTTAACTTCAGCTTTTGTGTGATTTTATTATTGTCAGGTTTTACTTGTGCTGTAGCACTTTGAGATTTCCATGTAAAGTGCTTTACATATTAAAGGTATTATTATTATTACTATTCGTTCACTCCATACCCTGTGGTGGTAAGCTACTGTTGTAGCCACAGCTGCCCTGGGGTAGACTGACAGAAGCGAGACAACCAGTCTGCGCCATCGGCCCCTCCGACCCCCACTCACTCACTCCCTCACTACATTCACCAGGCTTCCTGGTGTTTCCAAACGGCCTCCCACCCGAGTCCTGCCAGGCCCGTCCCTGCTGAGCGTCCAGGGCAGAGCGAAGGCGGTGTGGCCGCTCTATATCCCCTCCCTACACGGTCTCAGCAAGCAAAGGTCGCTGGTTCATTCCTTTCTGTGGTCTTTCCCCTGGGGGCCTGATGAGCAGAAGCTTGGGCTTCATGGGGGGGTGGAGCCTGTACCTGTCTGCGTTTGCTGCGGTGGTCACAGAACGAGGCCAGCTGTGTGTCGTTGAGCATCATCTTCAGGCACAGGTTATCGGTAATGGAGGCGTGGTACACAAAGTAATACGTGCCCGGGACCCGGCACCTGCACAGGGACAGAAGCGTGAGTCACACAGACCAGCAGACCCAAACTGAAGGCGTGTGCGCCGCCGCGGCACCTGAAGCGGCCGCTCTGCGTGTTGTAGTCGTCGTGCAGGTTGGTGAAGACTTTGGTGAAGCGGACGGCGGTGCCGATGTCCGGAATCTCGGTTGTCCCTAGAGCCACGCTGAAGGCTGCCGTGTCCGGGACCCCGCCCTCACTGCCACAAACAATCAAAAACAGCCATCTTTAATGTGTGACACTTCCTCCGACACGCCCACGTACAGCTCAGACTCTGCTTTCTCAATGTATGAACTAAATGGACTAAAACAATGCGTACCCCGGCTCTCCTGGTTCTCCTGGCTGCCCCTTCATCCCCTGTGCTCCTGCTTGTCCTGGGTCTCCGCTCGCTCCTCGTTTCCCCGTGAACCCGTCCGGCCCCGGGTCGCCCGTCTCTCCTTTCAGGCGCCCGCCCGCGTCCCTCGATGACCCTGGACACACAATGTGTTCATTTATTCTACGAGATCAACTTCCCTGGAACAAAACAAGTGTGGACTGGAGCTGCACCTGGCTCTCCTTTCTCTCCTGGGAGTCCATCCCGCCCGTCTCGGCCCGGGAGCCCTGGGATTCCTGAACGAAACAGAACATCAGGTGAAGACTGAGGGCGTCTCTATGTATGATTCAGATGCCCCGCGAAGCAAAGGGACCTTCAAGGCCGTGGGAACCCAGGCAATATTAACCCCTTAACTCCCACCTGAACCGAGCACATTTTCTCCAGCTTTACCCCAATCCAAAAGCTTCTGGAAAAAAGGTGCGAAAATAGCGACGAAACTGAGACGGAAACAAGGATGAAAATGGGACAAAAAAGTGAGAAAAATTGATAAAAAATGACAAAAAATTAACAAAGAATTGAGAAAAAATGGACGAAAAAGTGATACGAATTTGACAAAAAAATGTGAATAATTTGGCGAAAAAGTGACAAAAAAATGGACAAAAATTGAGAAAAAAAGTGAGAAAAATTTGCAGAAAAATTTAGAAAAAATGGACAAAAAAATAACAAAAATGGACAAAAAATTGATGAAAAATTGAAGACAAAATGGACGAAAAAGTGCTAAGAATTTGACAAAAAAATGACAAAAATTGACAAAAAATTGACAGAAAAGTGAGAAAAAATTTACGAAAAATGGACAAAAAAAAAATCGAAATTTGAGAAAACAAGTGACAAAAAATTTCTAAAATGGACAAAAATTTGAGAAAAAAAGTAAGAAAAATTTGATGAAAAATTGAGAAAAAGTGATAAGAGTTTGACAAAAAAAAATGCAAATAATTTGACGAAAAAGTGACAAAAAAGTCACGAAAATGTGACAAAAATGAGTCGACTGCCCAACAAAAAAAGTGATGAAAAAAAATCTGCCGTGAGGAAAAAGATCCATTTAGTTTTGTAGGTCTTTCAAATGAGGCGTCACACTGGCCTACAGGATTTGGGTAAAGCTGAACTGGAGAAAATGCTCTCGGTTCAGGCGGGAGTTAAGAGGTTAATAAATAGGATTTTTGCACAGGAAAAGTATTTTGTACATTTTGTCCCTCAGCGCCCCCTCACTAAAACATCTTCCCACGGCTCTGTGGACCTTCCTTTTACATGTTGTCCCACAAACAAACTGCAATAGTTACCTGGCATCCCGGGCAAAAGGCACGAGTCCTGGGCCAGGAGGTTTGGAACAGCCAGAGAGAGCAGCAGCAGAAGGCAGCAAAACATGGCGTTCACTGACAGAAGAGACATTAAACTCTTTAGATCCTCTTTTAAACACATTTAATCGACCTGAGTGTGTTAATCTTACTTTGTTTGTGCTGAAATGGTTCTGTTAATGAAAAAACGTACATTTACTTATTTGGTTACGGAACACACAACACGTAGCATTTGCAACAATTAGCATGAACTTAAGCCAATGACCGATCTGTAAGAGTATAAATATACAGAAGCATCAAACGCACCTGAAGGACTGGAGGACGGAGGAGTTCTGGAGGATTCGATGAGCGTCAAAAGCGAAATGAAGAAGAACTCACAGAACCACAGACGCAGCACATTCACACTCACTTCTGCTTTTACCCAGAAACCCCTCTGGTCATGATTCAAACACACGGCTGCGGATTCTGGTCTGAAATGATGTTTGGCAAGATTTAAGTTTTTATTTAAAGGACAGTTTTTGAAGAATGCAACAAAAGTTTTCCAATGACTGACTCTTTCACCTATCTATCTATCTATCTATCTATCTATCTATCTATCTATCTATCTATCTATCTATCTATCTATCTATCTATCTGTCTATCTATCTGTCTATCTGTCTATCTGTCTATCTATCTATCTATCTATCTATCTATCTATCTGTCTGTCTGTCTGTCTGTCTGTCTGTCTGTCTGTCTGTCTGTCTGTCTATCTGTCTATCTGTCTATCTGTCTATCTGTCTGTCTATCTATCTATCTATCTATCTATCTATCTATCTATCTGCCTATCTGTCTGTCTGTCTGTCTGTCTGTCTGTCTGTCTGTCTGTCTGTCTGTCTGTCTATCTATCTATCTGTCTATCTATCTATCTATCATGCGCCACCAGGAGGCCTGGGTGAATGTAGTGAGTGAGTGGTTGGTGGTGGTCGGAGGGTCAGTCTACCCCACGGCAGCTGTGGCTACAACAGTGGCTTACCACCACAGTGTATGGAGAGAATGAATAATGCAATGTAAAGTCTCTTTGAGTGTCCAGAAAAGTGCTATATAAAACCAATGGAATAAGTAAGGATTAAACACCTCGGCGCCGCGTTAGACGGTTCTAACGGCCGACACAGTGTTGTTCCTCCTGCATTATAACGTCTAACGCGGCTCCTCGTTGTTTAATCCGCTTATACCAGGGTCCCACAAACCTAACATTTATAATACATGTGTTTTTCATTGACTAAAGTCACTAAATCTGCCAGACTACGGGACTATTTTGTGTGGGTTATTAGCCGGTCACTGAAGGCTGGTCTCAGAGCGAGTCATTCTCCGCAGCTATTACGAGGATCTCAGTCAGGCTCAACGACACAACATCAGCACAGAATCACAACACAACAGGACTAACCCGGAAACACTTTTCCCTGGAAGTAAACACCGATATGCGGCACTCGTGGGCAGGAGTTATTTACCTTTTACAAGGTTTAACCTGAAGCTAAAGCTAGCTAGCTCAACCAGCTCAACTGTTTATGGAAACAGCTGCGGTGGAGTCGCTCACACCTGGGCCCCCCCAACTCAAACTTTTATGTTTGACTTTACTAATCCAGACAAATATGCTTCAATGCAGGATCATTTTATGTACGCCTGAAAATGATGAATAGCCTTAACCGTTTCCAATAGAAATGTAAAGCTCATATGTTATTAACAGTAGCTAACCTAGCTGCTCACTCTCCTCTACAAACATTTAGCAAACACTAAATCCATCTCAGACGTTCCTGTCAGTCACTAATTACGCCTTTATCTGATTCAGCTGTGTCAGGCGTTGCTATGGCGACGCCACAGCGGAGTGACATCCCAGTGATTTAACTACCGGACTACGTGTGCGGTTACACCAAAATAATGCACCAGCCAATCAGAGTCCAGTATCACCCAGACCATGGTGTAATATTATTTATGACATTCAAAGACCTGTAGCCAATTTTAACATTTTAAAACTCCGTACAGTCCCTTTAAAATAATTCATTCACGTTTGTGCTTTGAAACTTTATTGAAAAGCATGACACCGAACAAATCTGTTGAATTTTGGATCAGCATTTTATTGAGCGTTTGCGTAAAGCTTTCAGAAGAGCAGGAAGCCACTGAAGATGATTTGTTTGGCTTTCTTGTCTTGCAAGTCCGTGTTCCCCTGAAAGTCCCGGACCGACTTGAGCCAAACCTGGTCTCCCACCTTCAGCTGAAGGACCACGCCCCCCGTCAACACCTGCCAATCAGAGAGAGACACGGAGAATGAGGCACAGCGTCAAGAGGTCAAACGCCAGTAGAAATAGGCTGCGTCCGAAACGAGCAGATCGGTAAGAGCTCTTACGCCAAACCGGATGTGCGTCAGCGCCGCCATGACAAGATGCTTCCGAGTTGGTCTGTCAGTTAGGAAGGAGTTAGGGGAGGAGCCTCAATGCTAACTATCATAGCCACTTTAGCATAGGGACCTCTGATGCTAACTATGATAGCCACTTTAGCATAGGAACCTCTGATGCTAACTATCATAGCCACTTTAGCATAGGAACCTCTGATGCTAACTATCATAGCCACTTTAGCATAGGGACCTCTGATGCTAACTATGATAGCCACTTTAGCATAGGAACCTCTGATGCTAACTATCATAGCCACTTTAGCATAGGAACCTCTGATGCTAACTATCATAGCCACTTTAGCATAGGGACCTCTGATGCTAACTATCATAGCCACTTTAGCATAGGGACCTCTGATGCTAACTATCATAGCCACTTTAGCATAGGGACCTCTGATGCTAACTATCATAGCCACTTTAGCATAGGGACCTCTGGTGCTAACTATCATAGCCACTTTAGCATAGGGACCTCTGATGCTAACTATCATAGCCACTTTAGCATAGGGACCTCTGATGCTAACTATCATAGCCACTTTAGCATAGGGACCTCTGATGCTAACTATCATAGCCACTTTAGCATAGTGACCTCTGATGCTAACTATCATAGCCACTTTAGCATAGGGACCTCTGGTGCTAACTATCATAGCCACTTTAGCATAGGGACCTCTGATGCTAACTATCATAGCCACTTTAGCATAGTGACCTCTGATGCTAACTATCATAGCCACTTTAGCATAGTGACCTCTGATGCTAACTCTCATAGCCACTTTAGCATAGTGACCTCTGATGCTAACTCTCATAGCCACTTTAGCATAGGGACCTCTGATGCTAACTATCATAGCCACTTTAGCATAGGGACCTCTGGTGCTAACTATCATAGCCACTTTAGCATAGTGACCTCTGATGCTAACTATCATAGCCACTTTAGCATAGGGACCTCTGATGCTAACTATCATAGCCACTTTAGCATAGGGACCTCTGGTGCTAACTATCATAGCCACTTTAGCATAGGGACCTCTGGTGCTAACTATCATAGCCACTTTAGCATAGGGACCTCTGATGCTAACTATCATAGCCACTTTAGCATAGTGACCTCTGATGCTAACTATCATAGCCACTTTAGCATAGTGACCTCTGATGCTAACTCTCATAGCCACTTTAGCATAGTGACCTCTGATGCTAACTCTCATAGCCACTTTAGCATAGGGACCTCTGATGCTAACTATCATAGCCACTTTAGCATAGGGACCTCTGGTGCTAACTATCATAGCCACTTTAGCATAGTGACCTCTGATGCTAACTATCATAGCCACTTTAGCATAGGGACCTCTGATGCTAACTATCATAGCCACTTTAGCATAGGGACCTCTGGTGCTAACTATCATGGCCACTTTAGCATAGGGACCTCTGATGCTAACTATCATAGCCACTTTAGCATAGGGACCTCTGGTGCTAACTATCATAGCCACTTTAGCATAGGGACCTCTGGTGCTAACTATCATAGCCACTTTAGCATAGGGACCTCTGATGCTAACTATCATAGCCACTTTAGCATAGGGACCTCTGGTGCTAACTATCATAGCCACTTTAGCATAGGGACCTCTGGTGCTAACTATCATAGCCACTTTAGCATAGGGACCTCTGGTGCTAACTAACGGGTGATTAGGAGCTATGTGCCGTCCCATAAGCCACTGGTGATGTCACTTCCCTTTCCCCTGTTTAAGGACGGATTGTGCAAATGCAGCTGAAGCTCTAGTTCCTGAACTGCACAGATCTAACAGTCGCCCCATGAAAGGTTAAGGACTTAGATGCTGGTGTTAGAGCTTAGAGGCTGTGATGTGATGGTTTCAGACGCAGCCTTACTGACATTCGTTATTTCGGGGTAAGACTCCAGCACACCACACGTCTGACTGTTCAAACCATGGACTCATTCAGAATCAGAAGGATTCAGAAAGTGCTGAATGTGGAGCTGCTGCAGATGCTCTACAGGGTCAGACCTGGTCGAAGTTGCGGTTCGAGTCGCAGAAAGCCACTCCGTCATTGATATCGAGAGCGTTGCTGTTGATGGACAGACACATGGTCACCTGCGAAACACCAAACACAGGACGACTCAAAGTCAGTGTTGAGCTTTATTCAGAGCATTAGCATTAGCATTAGCATTAGCATTTGTCTTCAGCATTTCATTACTCATGTGGAGAAAACCCATGATATTCTAAGCCCACAGAACATCTGAACAGGGAGGGGAGAGAAAGTCTTCACCTAAGCAGGAAAGCTGAGATTTTAAAAGCTTTAGGGAGGCTGACAATGCAGCCCTTTAAGAATGTTCTGTTCTTGAAGGACCTATATCATGCAAAATCGATGTTGTTGTGTTATTTCCTTATCAAAAACACCCCCAGAGTGGTTTGTGGCTTCATTCACGCAGTTCTCAGCAACCCTCCTGGATCCTGCTGTCTGAGTTGAAGATCACAACTTCTGTAATGTCATTCCTTACGGCCTGAGTTTAATTAATAAAACTAATTTAAATAAAATGTCATGTTTGCACTGAAGGATGTGAAGAAGGAGCTCTTTCTAACCTGCTCTGGAAACGCCTGTTCTTTTTTCTTACCTAACGATAATGTCACGGAGAAAAGCACGTTTGGCTGCGAGAGGTCAGGACTTTATTCAACTCTTCCTAAAGAAGAGGCCGCTCGCCAGGAGTTGGAATTTCGCTCCAGGATTCAGCGACTTTCACCAGAATAGTGTTTTTCTGTGACTGTCTCTGATGGAAGTTTGTGAAGCTTCTTAAAGTGGATTAACCTTTATAACCAACGGTGAGTCAAAGCACGGGTTAGCTTGTGTGTTAGCGAGTGTGTTAGCATACGTGTTAGCTTGTGTGTTAGCGTGTGTGTTAGCGTGCGTGTTAGGTTGTGTGCTAGCAAGTGTGTTAGCGTGTGTGTTAGCATGCGCGTTTGCTTGTGTGTTAGCTTGTGTATTAGCATGCATGTTAGCGTGTGTGTTAGCGTGTGTATTAGCGAGTGTGCTAGCATGCATGTTAGCGTATGTGTTAGCGAGTGTGTTAGCATGCGTGTTTGCATGTGTGTTAGCGTATGTGTTAGCGTGTGTGTTAGCGTATGTGTTAGCGTGTGTGTTAGCGTGTGTGTTAGCGTATGTGTTAGCGTGTGTGTTAGCATGCGTGTTAGCGTGTGTGTTAGCGAGTGTGTTAGCATGCGTGTTTGCTTGTGTGTTAGCGTGTGTGTTAGCATGCGTGTTAGCGTGTGTGTTAGCGTATGTGTTAGCATGTGTGTTAGCATGTGTGTTAGCGTGTGTGTTAGCATGCGTGTTAGCATGTGTGTTAGCGTATGTGTTAGCGTGTGTGTTAGCGTATGTGTTAGCGTGTGTGTTAGCATGCGTGTTAGCGTGTGTGTTAGCGAGTGTGTTAGCATGCGTGTTTGCTTGTGTGTTAGCGTGTGTGTTAGCATGCGTGTTAGCGTGTGTGTTAGCGTATGTGTTAGCATGTGTGTTAGCATGTGTGTTAGCGTGTGTGTTAGCATGCGTGTTTGCTTGTGTGTTAGCGTGTGTGTTAGCATGCGTGTTAGCGTGTGTTAGCGTATGTGTTAGCATGTGTGTTAGCGTGTGTGTTAGCGTATGTGTTAGCGTGTGTGTTAGCATGCGTGTTAGCGTGTGTGTTAACGAGTGTTTTAGCATGCGTGTTAGCATGTGTGTTAGCGTGTGTGTTAGCATGCGTGTTTGCTTGTGTGTTAGCGTGTGTGTTAGCGTGTGTGTTAGCGTGTGTGTTAGCGTATGTGTTAGCGTGTGTGTTAGCGTATGTGTTAGCGTGTGTGTTAGCATGCGTGTTTGCTTGTGTGTTAGCGTGTGTGTTAGCATGCGTGTTAGCGTGTGTTAGCGTATGTGTTAGCATGTGTGTTAGCATGTGTTTTAGCGTGTGTGTTAGCATGCGTGTTAGCGTGTGTTAGCGTATGTGTTAGCATGTGTGTTAGCATGTGTGTTAGCGTATGTGTTAGCGTGTGTGTTAGCATGCGTGTTAGCATGTGTGTTAGCGTGTGTGTTAGCGTATGTGTTAGCGTGTGTGTTAGCATGCGTGTTTGCTTATGTGTTAGCGTGTGTGTTAGCATGCGTGTTAGCGTCTGTGTTAGCGTGTGTGTTAGCATGCGTGTTAGCGTGTGTTAGCGTATGTGTTAGCATGTGTGTTAGCGTGTGTGTTAGCGTGTGTGTTAGCGTGTGTGTTAGCATGCGTGTTTGCTTGTGTGTTAGCGTGTGTGTTAGCATGCGTGTTAGCGTGTGTGTTAGCGAGTGTTTTAGCGTATGTGTTAGCGTGTGTGTTAGCATGCGTGTTTGCTTGTGTGTTAGCGTGTGTGTTAGCGTGTGTGTTAGCATGCGAGTTAGTTGGTGTATTAGCGAGTGTATTAGCATGTGGGTTAGCTTGTGTGTTAGCGAGTGTATTAGCATGCATGTTAGCATGTGGGTTAGCTTGTGTGTTAGCGTGTGTGTTAGCCATTAATGAAGCTGTGTTGCAGATGTCAACTCCTTATAAGGAGAGAGGGGGCGGAGTTAACTGAATCGAAGCGTCTTGTCTTCCGGGCTCCCTAGCGGTAGAGGTGCAATATATGATATACATGCCTATACTTTACTGTGGGATGGCTAAAAGAGCAGGATACAGATCCTTTAAAGGTTTAGAGTCCAGTAAATCATGTGATCAAAACTGCTTGAACCTTGGCCTTAGAGGAGAAGGTGAAGTAGTAAACTCCGGGGATGCTGCAGGTGAAGCGGCCGCTCTGAAGGCTGAAGTCTGCATGCTCATTGACCACAAACTTCTCGAACATCACCACCTTCAAATCAACACAGAGAACTGGTTACGGCTCCCAGATGTTTCACACCGAGCACCACACACGCTCCCAGATGTTCCACACCGAGCACCACACATGACATGACTTCGCTTTCCGAGAACCACAAGATGGAATCCAGGTCTGGGACAGAATTATGCCTGAACTTGGGCCAAACCCAGTCAATAGCGGAGTCAAAACTTAAAGGAACAGCATGCGTTTTTACATACTGAGATATGTTCTTACCTTAGCTTTGACCAGTTCGAAATCCACGCAGTAATCTTCACTTTACTGCGTGGATTTCGAACTACTCCTGGTATTATTACGCCTTACAATATAGTTCCCCCTTTTATCCGCTTAGAAAATCCACATTGTTTAATTGTGTGTAATTATACTTTGTAGTGGAACACTTCACGTAACCATATTTAAATAGGGGAAACGTGGAAGAGCTTGGTAGCTTCTATCTTGACCTGTTTTGGAGCTATAGAGGAGAGAGGGAGAGGCTAAATGCTAACGCCGTCTGCGCTGTGTTTACGTGACTGAAGATCAGACAGGTCCTAAAGAACTCGTCACAGCTCAGGTAAGAACATATCTCAGTGTGGAAAAACGGTGGCCTGTTCCTTTAAGTATTTCAAAACAATATCAAACACAGGAGGGCAATGAGGCAAATTTGACTGTGTTTTTTTTTTTCCTTTCAGGGGGCATCCCAATCGGCTTGTTGCACAATGCGGCTACGCTAGTTCCTGTGAGCTGAAGCTGTGGGCGCTAGTACTTCCTGTTCGTATTCATTTCCATTAAGATGAGCTCAGACCAGTGAGTTTCTGGTAGAAATATCTCCATAGAGGAGACGTTTATGTTTGTGAGGATCAGTGAGTTTGTCTTGAAGCTAAAGGCTAATTTAACCTCTTAACTCCCGCCTGAACCGAGAGGATCTTTTTTCCTCACGTCATCAGATTTTTTTTTTCATCATTTTTGTCACTTTTTTGTCATTTTTTGGTCACTTTTTTTTTTTTTTTTTTTGTCAATTTCTTGTCACATTTTGTCACAGTTTGTCACAGTTTTTGTAATTCTTTCGTCATTTTTCGTCATTTTTTGTGACATTTTTGTGACATTTTTGTGACATTTTTGCCACATTTCCATCATTGTTTTCGTCGAGAAAACGTGCTCGGTTCAGGCGGGAGTTAAGGGGTTAATGCATTACACAACTTGAAATAGTGCCTTTATATATATTCTTTTATAGCATGTTAGCCTTTAGCTTCAAGACAAACTATCAATCCTTCATGATCACAGGCGTCTCCGATCTGAACTTGTTACATCATGATTTGAACTCACAGTAAATGATCGTCTACCGGGAACTCACCGCTCACAACATAATCTTTAGAAAATATGATTATTATTCCAGGAAAAGAAAACGGACAGGAAGTCCAGGCGCTCACACCTTCAGGTCAGAGGAACTAGCATAGCCACACCGCACAACAAGCCAATTAAGAAATGTCCCAAAAGTGTCTAATAACAGAGTTCAATATAAATACTGCAGTAATATAGTCATCATATGACCATGCCCACATTATTATTCATTTTAGCCAATGTGTTTCCATATATAAAGAAAAGTGCTGTATGTACAGTGGCTTGCAAAACACTATGGACCATAAACATAAATATATTTAAGCAAAATTTTATGTGAAAGACACAGACTGAGTTCATTGGAGCCTTTTGTTGTGTGTATTTGTGTACTGTGTTGTGGTGTCTTAATACAAATCTGAAATGTGGGATGTGCATAAGTGCCGCCCCCCCCCTTTCCTTTTAGTGCAACAGATTAGGGCTGTGCAATTAATCGATTACAACAGTAAACGATTACAAAATTAGCATAATCGCAAAAAATTGATTATATTTATTTAAAAAAAAAAAAAAAAATTCAATATTTTTTTTTTACATTTTTTTTTCTAATTTTTAATTTTTGGATTTTTGTCACTTTTTTGCTGGATTTTTGTATTTTTTTGCTGGATTTTTGTTATTTTTTTGCTGGATTTTTGTCACTTTTTTAATGGATTTTTGTCACTTTTTTAATGGATTTTTGTCACTTTTTTGATGGATTTTTGTCTTTTTTCTGCTGGATTTTTGGCACTTTTTTAATGGATTTTTGTCACTTTTTTAATGGATTTTTGTATTTTTTTGACGGATTTTTGTCATTTTTTGCTGGATTTTTGTCACTTTTTTAATGGATTTTTGTATTTTTTTGACGGATTTTTGTCATTTTTTGCTGGATTTTTGTCACTTTTTTTGCTGGATTTTTGTCACTTTTTTGCTGGATTTTTGTCACTTTTTTGCTGGATTTTTGAATTTTTTTGCTGGATTTTTGTTATTTTTTTGCTGGATTTTTGTATTTTTTTGCTGGATTTTTGTTATTTTTTTGACGGATTTTTGTCACTTTTTTTGACGGATTTTTGTCATTTTTTTGCTGGATTTTTGTCACTTTTTTAATGGATTTTTGTATTTTTTTGATTGATTTTTGTCTTTTTTCTGTTGGATTTTTGTCACTTTTTTAATGGATTTTTGTATTTTTTTGATGGATTTTTGTCACTTTTTTAATGGATTTTTGTCACTTTTTTAATGGATTTTTGTCACTTTTTTAATGGATTTTTGTCACTTTTTTAATGGATTTTTGTATTTTTTTGACAGATTTTTGTCATTTTTTGCTGGATTTTTGTCACTTTTTTGATGGATTTTTGTATTTTTTTGCTGGATTTTTGTTATTTTTTTGCTGGATTTTTGTCACTTTTTTAATGGATTTTTGTCACTTTTTTAATGGATTTTTGTCACTTTTTTGATGGATTTTTGTCTTTTTTCTGATGGATTTTTGTCACTTTTTTAATGGATTTTTGTCACTTTTTTAATGGATTTTTGTATTTTTTTGACGGATTTTTGTCTTTTTTCTGCTGGATTTTTGTATTTTTTTGCTGGATTTTTGTTATTTTTTTGCTGGATTTTTGTCACTTTTTTAATGGATTTTTGTCACTTTTTTAATGGATTTTTGTCACTTTTTTGATGGATTTTTGTCTTTTTTCTGCTGGATTTTTGTCACTTTTTTAATGGATTTTTGTCACTTTTTTAATGGATTTTTGTATTTTTTTGACGGATTTTTGTCATTTTTTGCTGGATTTTTGTCACTTTTTTTTGCTGGATTTTTGTCACTTTTTTGCTGGATTTTTGTCACTTTTTTAATGGATTTTTGAATTTTTTTGCTGGATTTTTGTTATTTTTTTGCTGGATTTTTGTATTTTTTTGCTGGATTTTTGTTATTTTTTTGCTGGATTTTTGTCACTTTTTTAATGGATTTTTGTCACTTTTTTAATGGATTTTTGTCACTTTTTTGATGGATTTTTGTCTTTTTTCTGATGGATTTTTGTCACTTTTTTAATGGATTTTTGTCACTTTTTTAATGGATTTTTGTATTTTTTTGACGGATTTTTGTCTTTTTTCTGCTGGATTTTTGTATTTTTTTGCTGGATTTTTGTTATTTTTTTGCTGGATTTTTGTCACTTTTTTAATGGATTTTTGTCACTTTTTTAATGGATTTTTGTCACTTTTTTGATGGATTTTTGTCTTTTTTCTGCTGGATTTTTGTCACTTTTTTAATGGATTTTTGTCACTTTTTTAATGGATTTTTGTATTTTTTTGACGGATTTTTGTCATTTTTAGCTGGATTTTTGTCACTTTTTTTGCTGGATTTTTGTCACTTTTTTGCTGGATTTTTGTCACTTTTTTAATGGATTTTTGAATTTTTTTGCTGGATTTTTGTTATTTTTTTGCTGGATTTTTGTTATTTTTTTGCTGGATTTTTGTCACTTTTTTTGACGGATTTTTGTCATTTTTTTGCTGGATTTTTGTCACTTTTTTAATGGATTTTTGTATTTTTTTGATTGATTTTTGTCTTTTTTCTGTTGGATTTTTGTCACTTTTTTAATGGATTTTTGTATTTTTTTGATGGATTTTTGTCACTTTTTTAATGGATTTTTGTCACTTTTTTGATGGATTTTTGTCACTTTTTTAATGGATTTTTGTCACTTTTTTAATGGATTTTTGTCACTTTTTTAATGGATTTTTGTCACTTTTTTAATGGATTTTTGTATTTTTTTGACGGATTTTTGTCATTTTTTGCTGGATTTTTGTCACTTTTTTTGCTGGATTTTTGTCACTTTTTTGCTGGATTTTTGTCACTTTTTTGCTGGATTTTTGTCACTTTTTTGCTGGATTTTTGACAATTTTTTGCTGGATTTTTGTCACTTTTTTGATGGATTTTTGTCATTTTTTTGATGGATTTTTGTCACTTTTTTTATGGATTTTTTACACTTTTTTGATGGATTTTTGACACTTTTTTGATGGATTTTTGTCACTTTTTTGATGGATTTTTGTCACTTTTTTGATGGATTTTTGTTACGTTTTTCATGGATTTTTTTAAAGGCAACAAATAATCGTTTGAATAATCGTGATTTCAATTATGACAAAAATAATCGTGATTATTATTTTTTCAATAATCGAGCAGCCCTACAACAGATTTCCTTCAGAAGTTGAATGAAGATTTCTGAATGATCACATGTGATGAGTAAATAGAGTCCTGTGTGTAATTTGATGTCAGTTCAGTTCCGCCTTAATATTTTCACTCCATTTTTCCAGAAGCTTTTGGATTGGGGTAAAGCCAAACTGGAGAAAATGTGCTCTGTTCAGGTGGAAGTTAAGGGATTAAGAGACTATTGTGGAGCAGAAGCATCATGAAGTCCAAGAACACAGCAGACAGGCCCGGGATGAAGATACTGAGAAGTATAAAGCTGGGTTCGCTCAGAAAAAGATTCCAAAGCTTTAACATCTCTCAGTTTTCCATTAAATTCACCATCCAGGAATGGAAAGAGTCTGGCGTCACTGCAAACCTACCAAGACCCGGCCGTCCTCCTAAACTCACTGACCGAACAAGGACAGCACTGACCACAGCTGTTACAGAGACGCCTGTGATGACCCTGGATGAACTGCAGAGAGACAACGCTCAGGTGGGGGAAACTGTCCACAGAACAACTATTAATCGTACACTGCACCAGGGGCGGACTGGCCATGTGTCCATTCTGGAAGAGCACAGAAGGGCCACTGGTCCCGCCTCAACCGAGCTTTACCCAAATCTAAAAGCTGAAAAGAAAAGCCTCAAAATAGCGAGAAAAAGAGGATGAAAAGTCAACAAAAACGTGAGAAAAACACGGAAAAAAGAAGAAAAAAACTACAAAAACGTGAGAAAAACACAACAAATTTTTTTTAACCCCTTAACTCCCAACTGAACCGAGCACATTTTCTCCAGTTTGGCTTTACCCCAATCCAAAAGCTTCTGGGAAAAAGGTGTGAAAATAGCAACAAAACTGAGACGAAAACAATGATGGAAATGTGACGAAAAAGTGACAAAAACATTGACAAAAAAGTGACGAAAAATTGTTGAAAAAGTGGGAAAAATGTCACAAAAATGTCACAAGAAATGGACAAAAAATTACAAGAAATTGACCAAAAAGTGACAAAAATTTGATGAAAAATTGATGAAAAAATGTGACAAAAAATGACCAACAAAATGACAAAAATGTGACAAAAATGTGACAAAAAATAAATAAATAAATAAATAAATAAAAGAATAAAAAACAAAACAAAAAGGTGACACAACACAGCAACAACGCAAGGAAAAAGATCAGTTTTGTGGGTCTTAGCTTTCAAATGCTACACACAAAACACACACAAAATATGTATTCGTGGAAGTGTCACATTTACGCTAATTTGGGGCAGGCTGGTCAGAGTCCCGCCCCTGCTCTGCACACATGTGGCTTTATCTACGAACTTCATTTCACTTCACGATTGTGCGTCTCTTAGTGTTTGTCGTTCACATAAAATTTCAACTAAATATATTTACGTTTATGGTCCATAGTGTGAAAGTTCGAAAAGTTAATGAGCAGATACTTTTGCAAACCACTGTACATTATGACAACTTGTGAAAAATGTGATGGAAATGAACTCAGAATCGAACTAGAACTGTTAATGCAGACAAGAACAATGTAGTCGACGACCCTCTGGTTAAAGGTGTCGTCCCAGAGGATGACTATGGAGTGAAAGTGCAGTACCTGTCCCAGAGGATGATTGTGGAGTGAAAGTGCGGTACCTGTCCCAGAGGATGATTATGGAGTGAAAGTGCGGTACCTGTCCCAGAGGATGATTGTGGAGTGAAAGTGCGGTACCTGTCCCAGAGGATGATTGTGGAGTGAAAGTGCGGTACCTGTCCCAGAGGATGATTGTGGAGTGAAAGTGCGGTACCTGTCCCAGAGGATGACTATGGAGTGAAAGTGCGGTACCTGTCCCAGAGGATGATTGTGGAGTGAAAGTGCGGTACCTGTCCCAGAGGATGATTGTGGAGTGAAAGTGCGGTACCTGTCCCAGAGGATGATTGTGGAGTGAAAGTGCGGTACCTGTCCCAGAGGATGATTGTGGAGTGAAAGTGCGGTACCTGTCCCAAAGGATGATTGTGGAGTGAAAGTGCGGTACCTGTCCCAGAGGATGATTATGGAGTGAAAGTGCGGTACCTGTCCCAGAGGATGATTGTGGAGTGAAAGTGCGGTACCTGTCCCAGAGGATGATTATGGAGTGAAAGTGCGGTACCTGTCCCAGAGGATGATTGTGGAGTGAAAGTGCGGTACCTGTCCCAGAGGATGATTATGGAGTGAAAGTGCGGTACCTGTCCCAGAGGATGATTGTGGAGTGAAAGTGCGGTACCTGTCCATAGGTGGGGTAGCTGTCGCTGTCCCGGGTCACTGAGAAGGTGCTGTGTTTGTGCACCGCCGCCGCCGCTGAAACAGAAAACAAAGAGACTTCACTGAAATGTGAGGAAATACTTAATGTGTCTTTGGCTCTCACCGACACCCGCTGTTAAAACGAAGTATTCTGGGTGCGACGATATATCGATTTTGTGATGTATCGCGATATTACGATACGATGCAGACACTTTTTCTGCCGATATCGATACGTTTGATGAAGTCGTGCGTGTTAATGAAAGATAAATGATCGTTTGGGGCATTTTCAGAGAGTGACTCCGCGATCATTTATTTATTTAACCTCTTAACTCCCGTCTGAACCAAACGCATTCTCTGCAATTCAGCTTTACCCAAATCTGAAAACTTCTTGACTGGCGCTCACAGCCTATAGGCCAGAGCAGCGGTGCATTTGAAAGCTAAGACCGTGTTGTTGCCGTGTCGTCACTTTTTTGCCACATTTTTGTCACATTTTCGTCACTTTTTTTCCATTTTTTTTCATTTTTGTCACTTTTTTGTCACTTTTTGTCGCTTTTTTGTCACTTTTTTATCACTTTTTGTCACATTTTTGTCACATTTTTGTCACTTTTTTGTCACTTTTTGTCGCTTTTTTGTCACTTTTTGTCGCTTTTTTGTCACTTTTTTGTCACTTTTTTGTCACATTTTTGTCCAATTTTTTTGCATTTTTTTGTCACATTTTTGTCACTTTTTTTGTCACTTTTTTGTCACTTTTTTGTCACTTTTTTTGTTACATTTTTGTCACTTTTTTGTCACTTTTTTGTCGCTTTTTTGTCACATTTTTGTCACTTTTCTGCCACATTTTTGTCACTTTTCTGCCACATTTTTGTCACATTTTTGTCACTTTTTTGTCACTTTTTTGTCACTTTTTTTGTTACATTTTTGTCACATTTTTGTCACTTTTCTGCCACATTTTTGTCACTTTTCTGTCACATTTTTGTCACATTTTCGTCATTTTTTTTCCATTTTTTTCCATTTTTGTCACTTTTTGTCGCTTTTTTGTCACTTTTTTGTTACTTTTTTGTCACTTTTTGTCACTTTTTTGTCACTTTTTCGTCACATTTTTGTCACTTTTTTGTCACATTTTTGTCCAATTTTTTTGCATTTTTTTGCATTTTTGTCACTTTTTTGTTACATTTTTGTACCTGTTTTATTGCATATTTGCCATGTTTTGTCACTTTTTTGTTACATTTTTGTCACTTTTTTGTCACTTTTTTGTCACTTTTTTGTCACTTTTTTGTCACTTTTTTGTTACATTTTTGTCACTTTTTGTCACTTTTTTGTTACATTTTTGTCACTTTTTTGTCACTTTTTTGTCGCTTTTTTGTCACTTTTTGTCACTTTTTTGTCACTTTTTGTCACTTTTTTGTCACTTTTTGTCACTTTTTTGTCACTTTTTTGTCACTTTTTTGTCACTTTTTTGTCACTTTTTCGTCACTTTTTGTCACTTTTTTGTCACTTTTTTGTCACTTTTTTGTCACTTTTTTGTACCTGTTTTATTGCATATTTGCCATGTTTTGTCACTTTTTTGTTACATTTTTGTCACTTTTTTGTCACTTTTTTGTCACTTTTTTGTCACTTTTTTGTCACTTTTTTGTTACATTTTTGTCACTTTTTGTCACTTTTTTGTTACATTTTTGTCACTTTTTTGTCACTTTTTTGTCGCTTTTTTGTCACTTTTTGTCACTTTTTTGTCACTTTTTGTCACTTTTTTGTCACTTTTTGTCACTTTTTTGTCACTTTTTTGTCACTTTTTTGTCACTTTTTTGTCACTTTTTCGTCACTTTTTGTCACTTTTTTGTCACTTTTTTGTCACTTTTTTGTCACTTTTTTGTACCTGTTTTATTGCATATTTGCCATGTTTTGTTGCTTTTTTGTTACTTTTCTGCCACATTTTTGTTGCGTTTACGTCTCGTTTTCATCACACTTTTGGCACTTATTTTCACTTTTAATAGAAATCAAACTTCTGAAACTCACTTCAGATGGGAGTTAAGAGGTTAAGAGGGGAAAAGGATGTAGTTGCTTATAAATGTATAAAACATATATAAGATAAAAAGGGTAAAAAGTGCAGGTATCTTTAATAATAGTGACATATTGTATAGAGTCACATATCGATCATTGCAGTACAGTCATATCGTAATGTTATCGTTATTTCTCACCTTGTCCCATGTACTTTCCTCTGACGCCTGGTTCTCCGGACGGGCCAGGCTTCCCGGGTTGGCCCAGGTGTCCGCCGTAGCCCTTAGGACCCATGGGCCCCTGAGCGCCGCGAGGGCCCGCATCTCCCTTCAGCTTCTGCAGCGAGAGAGGGACGCTGTTTCCCTCCAGGGCTGCAGGGGGCGAGAGAGAGACATCAGGGATCCACACACAGCATGTGTTTTAAAACAAACCGGGCCCCACGATGTCGTGTAACTGGGGTGTATGAGAGAGTGGGTGAGGCGTGTGATCATTTTCATGCTGTTTGGGGGTGACTTTGTGGGCATCAGCCTGACCAGGGACTGCAGGGGAGTTCTAGACCCGGGTACAATGGTTTATATTGCACATGCTCCCTGTTCAGATAAATAATAAACTCAATATTACTCAGAAATGCAGGAATGAAACATGGCTCCAGGCAGTCGTCAAAGTTGATTCCTTTAGTACAGACACGACTGGTGAAATATGACTCCAATACAAGTAAAAGTTGTAAAAATGATGACCTAAGTGAAAGTACTGAAGTATTCAAAGTAGAAAATGCAAATCGATTATAGCAAAAGTGTCAAAAATTGTGAATTTGTGTTTAAATTTACACTCTGTACCGGGTTGCCCACACTTTTTGTCTCCGAGAGCTAAAATGACCGCATATCTGTTAGGGCTGTGCAATTAATCGAAATTCGATTACGATTTCGATTACAACAGCAAACGATTACAAAATTAGCATAATCGCAAAAAATCGATTATTTTATTTTTTTTCAATTTTTTTTTTTTTTTTTTTTCAATTTTTATTTTCTTACATTTTTTTTTCTAATTTTTGGATTTTTGTCACTTTTTTGATGGATTTTTGTCTTTTTTCTGCTGGATTTTTGTCTTTTTTCTGCTGGATTTTTGTCTTTTTTTTATGGATTTTTGTCACTTTTTTGATGGATTTTTATATTTTTTTGATGGATTTTTGTCACTTTTTTGATGGATTTTTTTTAAAGGCAACAAATAATCGTTTGAATAATCGTGATTTCAATTATGACAAAAATAATCGTGATTATTATTTTTTCAATAATCGAGCAGCTCTAATATCTGTGGTGATTTCAGGCGTGAAACACATATAACTGCAAACACATTGTTCCGTACACATCAGCATTTTATTCTATGTGTGCAAATAACGTGAAAACAAATGTTCACGATGGCAAAAGCCGACTTATAGTTATAAATATACTTATGAAAATCAACCATTTCAGCCACATGATGACAGTAATATAGTGCAAAATGTAAACAATCCCGGCATCTTAAACAGTACGAGCTGCTCATACGAGTGAGAGACATGAAGCTGGTCTTTGGACGTTATTAATGTGTCGGTTGCAGCTTGTTTGTCATCGCGGTGTGAGTCGGTGAGTCTGGACTTGCCGTGACCTCTGAGTCGGGACTTGCTGAGCCTCATCATGAACCTAAAAGTCTGATCACAGATGTAAACGCTACAAAACTACGGCAAAACAAGTGCTTATCAGTGTCCACTGTTAGTATCTAGTGCCTGTAGTGACTTTGCCTCATTCATTAGTGAAAGGGGCGAGACGCAAGTTTTATGCTCACTGCTGCCACCTCAGGTCTTACGTGTAACTGCAGCTTCTATATTAAGCTTGTGCATGACGGCACTTCTGACCCGAATTAACACTGTTAATCTGTTAGTGGGATCACGGGCACCAGGGCATCGGCTCGAGGAGACTGTGAGGCTCCACACAGGAGAACCTCCTCTGGACAGACTGTGAGGCTCCACACAGGAGAACCTCCTCTGGACAGACTGTGAGGTTCCACACAGGAGAACCTCCTCTGGACAGACTGTGAGGTTCCACACAGGAGAACCTCCTCTGGACAGACTGTGAGGTTCCACACAGGAGAACCTCCTCTGGACAGACTGTGAGGTTCCACACAGGAGAACCTCCTCTGGACAGACTGTGAGGCTCCACTCAGGAGAACCTCCTCTGGACAGACTGTGAGGCTCCACACAGGAGAACCTCCTCTGGACAGACTGTGCTCTCTGTGAGGTTCCACACAGGAGAACCTCCTCTGGACAGACTGTGAGGCTCCACACAGGAGAACCTCCTCTGGACAGACTGTGAGGTTCCACACAGGAGAACCTCCTCTGGACAGACTGTGAGGTTCCACACAGGAGAACCTCCTCTGGACAGACTGTGAGGCTCCACACAGGAGAACCTCCTCTGGACAGACTGTGAGGCTCCACACAGGAGAACCTCCTCTGGACAGACTGTGAGGTTCCACACAGGAGAACCTCCTCTGGACAGACTGTGCTCTCTGTGAGGCTCCACACAGGAGAACCTCCTCTGGACAGACTGTGCTCTCTGTGAGGTTCCACACAGGAGAACCTCCTCTGGACAGACCATGCTCTCTGTGAGGCTCCACACAGGAGAACCTCCTCTGGACAGACTGTGCTCTCTGTGAGGCTCCACACAGGAGAACCTCCTCTGGACAGACTGTGCTCTCTGTGAGGTTCCACACAGGAGAACCTCCTCTGGACAGACTGTGAGGCTCCACACAGGAGAACCTCCTCTGGACAGACTGTGCTCTCTGTGAGGCTCCACACAGGAGAACCTCCTCTGGACAGACTGTGCTCTCTGTGAGGCTCCACACAGAAGAACCTCCTCTGGACAGACTGTGAGGTTCCACACAGGAGAACCTCCTCTGGACAGACTGTGAGGTTCCACACAGGAGAACCTCCTCTGGACAGACTGTGAGGCTCCACACAGGAGAACCTCCTCTGGACAGACTGTGAGGTTCCACACAGGAGAACCTCCTCTGGACAGACTGTGAGGTTCCACACAGGAGAACCTCCTCTGGACAGACTGTGAGGCTCCACACAGGAGAACCTCCTCTGGACAGACTGTGAGGTTCCACACAGGAGAACCTCCTCTGGACAGACTGTGCTCTCTGTAAAAGGCACCAGGTACTGGAACAGTCTCCCTTCATCAGTCAGAGAGACTCCAACTCTGGCCACTTTTAAAGCCCGTTTTAAACTGTGGCTAAAGGAAAACCAGGCCTGTGACACTTTTAGTTGTTACTGCATTTATTGTCGTCACATTATGTTAATTGTAAATTGTAAATTGTGTATGTGTTTCCTGCCTCGGGACTACAGATAGAAACTAGCATCCCCGCTATAATCTGGCATATTTACAGAGCTCATGTGCAACTGTTCATCAATATGCATTGTCCCTATCAAATAAATAAATAAATAAAAATAAATAAATAAATAAACACCTTTCTGAGCGACAGTGCAGGATTTTAGAGGCAGTTGTGGTGAACAGGTCTGAGCTCATTCTACACATTAGGACATGGAGGAACATGTAGGGGGAGGAAAATACATCATTTTAACATTTTTAAACTCCGTATAGTCCCTTTAACAAAAAAAAAAGCCATATTAGGCCATTTTGAAAGTGTGGACAGCGTAGATTCTTTTTGTTGATGTCAATAACCTTTGCTCTCTGTGATTAAGACTGAGCAACACTTTGCTTTTAGGAAGAGCGAAACAGCGCCCCCAATTTGATACTGGTGGCCAAAAAGTGCACTGCATCCACTATTGTAAGGGCTTATCATTGAGAAGGAATGGGAAAAGTTAAGAGGCCAAATGTACTTTTACTTTGGTGCCTTCATAGAAATGTAGCGGAGTAAAAGTGACCCCCTCTGCCTCCAGGTGTGTTGTTAGTTTAGGAGGAACTTCCCCTTAACCCTGATGCCCTGCCTCGGTCTGTACCTGGCTCTCCCTTCTGCCCCCTGAGTCCGGGGCGCCCGTCTCGGCCCGGGCCCCCGTTCACTCCCCGGACGCCCGTCTCTCGGACAGTTGCCACAGCTGATGATTGACAGCAGAGAGAACACGCCCACCAGCAGCAGCAGCCTATAGGAGCCTCCCATTTTCAGCACAACTGCAAAAACAAATGAGAACACAGAAGACGACTCACGAGCTTTCATTTAGTGCTTAAGGAAATGAGTCAACACGGACTACAATAAGAATAAACACATTTTCCTTTGTTACAATGTTTTTGCGCATGTTTGAGTAATCTTTGAATCGTCACGAGCGGCGAAGGGGAAGCGAGGGCAGGGCTGGATTTAAAGGGGGGGTATTCTGCAAAATGGACTTTTCCAAGCTTTCCATCATGTTTTTCTGTCACTCCCTCGTTAAAAACATGGCTGAAGTGTTGCCTTGGCACATTCACGTATTTCTGAGTCATCTGTAAAAACTCTGATGGTGGCCATTTTAGGGATAGGTTTTTGTCACTTTTTTGTTGAATTTTTGTCACATTTTTGTTGATTTTTTGTCACATTTTTGTTGAATTTTTGTCACTTTTTTGTTGAATTTTTGTCACATTTTTGTTGAATTTTTGTCACTTTTTTGTTGAATTTTTGTCACATTTTTGTTGAATTTTTGTCACTTTTTTGTTGAATTTTTGTCACTTTTTTGTTCAATTTTTGTCACTTTTTTGTTCAATTTTTGTCACTTTTTTGTTGTTTTTTTTCACATTTTTGTTGAATTTTTGTTGAATTTTTTGTGACTTTTTTGTTGAATTTTTGTCCCTTTTTTGTTGAATTTTTGTCCCTTTTTTGTTCAATTTTTGTCACATTTTTGACTGGCGGCCATTTTAGGGATAGGTTTGCCCGAGTCCTCCTAGGAACGCCCCCACCTCCTGGAGACGCCTCCGAGCTTTCGTCCCCCTCCCCACTGATGCCACAGACAGCGTGTGGAGGGGGCGTGTCTAAAGGCTCAGAGGTTCTTAAAGAGACAGAGGCCTATTTCAAGACATTCACTACAGCCATTTTGAGAGAGACATTTTATACAAGGCAGTTATTCTGATTTACTGCATTTACAGACCAACAGAAGGTTTGTCATCATTGTAGTGAGATATAGACTGGTGCTGTGGGACTGACAAAAGCAGAACACCCCCTCTTTAACCTCTTAACTCCCGCCTGAACTGAGAGGATCTTTTTCCTCACGTCAGATTTTTTTACATCATTTTTTTGTTGGGTTTTCAACTCATTTTTGTCACATTTTTTACATTTTTTTTTGTTTTGTTTTTACATTTTGATCACATTTTTGTCATTTTTAGTCACATTTTAGTAATTTTTTTTGTCCATTTTTTGTATTTTTTTGGTCAATTTTTTGTCATTTTTTGTCAATTTTTTGCATTTTCTGGTCAAATTTTTATCACATTTTTGTCATTTTTTCGTCTAATTTACTGCATTTACAGACCAACAGGAGGTTTGTCATCATTGTAGTGAGATATGGACTGGTGCTATGGGCCTGAACAAAAGCAGAACACCCCCTCTTTAAAGCAGAACACCCCCTCTTTAAAGCAGAACACCCCCTCTTTAAGTAAAATGGGCCCCAGGGCTAAAGTATTTTCAGGGCCCCCCATATACATACAGTACAGTACAGTACAGTACAGTACAGTAGTCTGTCTGATTTCTCTCTCTCTACAATGACGGGATAAATGAATGAATTTTGAATGAACATGCACAAGTCACTTCAAAAATATAAACATGATGACCCTGAATGGAGCTCCGTGGCGCTCGCGGAAGAACCTTTGCTACTGCCAGACTGGTGGGGGGACTCATTTAAAAGGGGGGTCTGGGGGTCCCCTCACAGAGATCTTTTTTTATTTTCATGCATTTTAATAGAGCAATAGGAACAGATTTTTCCCAAGTGTCAACTCAAAGAAAATAGCTCAGACCTGGTTTAGAAAAGTGTTAGTTTCGTCGACTAAAATATTTAGTCTTAATTTTAGTCAAAGTGATATTTTTGTGACTAAAATTGGACTAAAACTAAATTAAAAGTTTTTCATGAGACTAAAACTATGACTAAAATGTCCAGATATTTGAGTCGACTAAAATCAGACTAAATAAAAATGAAAAGGAGAGACTAAAATCATCCAAACTTGTATTGAGCGTCTGAAAGAGCCTCAGATCATGTTTAAAGGATCAGCTCTGAGCTTTGTTCATGTGGAGCAGAAACATGAAGCAGAGGAACAACATTAAATATGATTAGAATCAATATTATCAATGCAAAGTCCACTACATTAGTCTGAAATTTAGTCGACTAAAACTAGATTAAATTAAATTACATTTTTGTCAAAAGACTAAAACTAAAATAAAATATGTTGTCAAAATTAACACTGGTTTAGACCTGGTTTAGACCTGGTTTAGTCCTGGTTTAGTCCTGGTTTAGTCCTGGTTTAGACCTGGTTTAGACCTGGTTTAGTCCTGGTTTAGACCTGGTTTAGACCTGGTTTAGACCTGGTTTAGACCTGGTTTAGACCTGGTTTAGACCTGGTTTAGCCCTGGTTTAGTCCTGGTTTAGTCCTGGTTTAGTCCTGGTTTAGTCCTGGTTTAGTCCTGGTTTAGACCTGGTTTAGTCCTGGTTTAGTCCTGGTTTAGTCCTGGTTTAGTCCTGGTTTAGACCTGGTTTAGTCCTGGTTTAGTCCTGGTTTAGTCTTGGGTACAGAGTCATCTGATTACGCCTTACATGTGAGGGAGTCTGCACAGAGACAGGGTACTCTCTCCTTTTCTCCTTCTTCCCAGGGGCCCCTCAGCCTGCTGGGCCCCTGGGCTCAGCCCCTGTGAGCCCCTGCATAGATCCGGCCCTGAGCGAGGTGAGGGCAGTGTTAATTTTGACAACATATTTTAATTTAGTTTTAGTCTTAGTTTTTTGACTAAATTTCAGACTAATTCATTGGACTTTGCATTGATAATCTTCATTCTAATCATGTTTAATGTTGTTCCTCTGCTTCATGTTTCTGCTCCACATGAACAAAGCTCAGAGCTGATCCTTTAAACATGATCTGAGGCTCTTTCAGACGCTCAATACAAGTTTGGATGATTTTAGTCTCTCCTTTTCATTTTGATTTAGTCTGATTTTAGTCGACTCAAATATCTGGACATTTTAGTCACAGTTTTAGTCTCATGAGGAACTTTTAATTTAGTTTTAGTCCAATTTTAGTCACAAAAATATCACTTTGACTAAAATTAAGACTAAATATTTGAGTCGACGAAATGGGTGAGGGAGGGGCTTAGTGTCTGCGTGTCGATTGAACCAGGAAGTAAAGGTAAGGGCAATTTTCAATGAGCCGTTTCATATCAATATTCTCGGAATCAAAAATGTGTAAGTCAGTGCTTAAAGGGGCCATTGTATACTCACTGCTGCCACCACAGGTCAGACGTGTAACTGCAGCTTCTACATTAAGCTCGTGCATGACGGACCCGAATTAACACCTTTGTGAGCGCAGGATTTTAGAGGCAGTTTTTTTTTTTTTTTAGAGACATTGTTGAAACATGTCGGGGAGGAAAAAATACTTCATTTTAACAGTTTAAAACTCCGTATAGTCCCTTTAAGATGTGTTTGAAACTATTTCCAAACACCAGCAAAAAACACAATCCCCTTTTTAGTGAAAGAATCCAAAATCAAAACTGAAATCTAACTAAAATCATGATTTAATCTGTCTAAACAAGCAGAATAAACAGCTCGACGGCGTAAAAGACGAACGGCAGGAAGACCATTTCTAATTCACAGTGTAAACCTTCACCGTTAACATCAGTTTCTTTAACTTTTTAAACGTCCCAAGATCCGATCATAAAACATTGATGATGATAGTGAACTGCGATGCGTTCCACTCACCTCGGTCAGTCCCTTCGCTTCAGACAGATGAGGCGTTTTTCCTCCCGAGGCTTCGCATTGAACTTTCTCAAGCTCGGTTTGAGGAAGTGAAACTGATGAGACTGGCATGAATTAATATGAAAAAAAATGCAGCACTTTTTTTATAGTTGCAAATCGTAAGACACGGTGGCCTTTCTGCGTGGACAAAACTGAGACGAAAACAATAATGGAAATGGGACTAAAAAGTGAGAAAACATTGGCCAAAAAGTGATGAAAAATGGATGAAAAAGTGGCAAAAATGAAGAAATTTGATAAGAAAATTTACGAAAAAATGACAAAAATGTGACAAAAATGTGACAAAAAATTGACGAAAAAATGACAAAAAATGACAAAAATTAACGAAAAAAATTACGAAAAAATGACAAAAATGTGACAAAAAATTGACGAAAAAAATGACGAAAAAATGACAAAAATGTGACAAAAATGTGACAAAAATGTGACAAAAATGTGACAAAAATGTGACAAAAAATTGACGAAAAAATGACAAAAATGTGACGAAAATTTACAAAAAAATGACAAAAATGTGACGAAAATTTACAAAAAAATGACAAAAATGTGACAAAAATGTGACAAAAATTTACGAAAAAATTTACGAAAAAATGACAAAAATGTGACAAAAAATTGACGAAAAAAATGACGAAAAAATGACAAAAATGTGACAAAAATGTGACAAAAATGTGACAAAAATGTGACAAAAATGTGACAAAAAATTGACGAAAAAATGACAAAAATGTGACGAAAATTTACAAAAAAATGACAAAAATGTGACGAAAATTTACAAAAAAATGACAAAAATGTGACAAAAATGTGACAAAAATTTACGAAAAAATTTACGAAAAAATGACAAAAATGTGATACAAATTTGACAAAAAAATGACAAAAATGTGACAAAAAAATGACAAAAATTTAATAAAAAATTGACGAAAAAATTGGAAAAATATGACAAAAAAATTGATAAAAAATTTACAAAAATGAGTTGAAAACCCAACCAAAAAATGATGGAAAAAAAATCTGCTGACGTGAGGAAAAAGATCCTCTGGGTTCAGGCGGGAGTTCAGAGGTTAAGTGGGAGCCAGGGCAGCGTCTGAGTCCAGAGGCTGCTCTAACTGACACCAATATCCATTTTCAAGCCGGTTCATGTAACTCAAAAGTGTTTTTTTTTCCAGTAAGTGGCAAATAAAGTATAAATGACCTGACATGTGTTGTAAGTGATGTAATAATTAGGCTTCTTTGACCTTTACTGACAAAAATATACAGACAAGAAACAGAGGCCGAGTTCAGTCTCCAGGGAGTGTGGTCCCTCTTGTGGTCAGAGCAGGTAATGCGCCCTTACATACAAAACAAGTGGATAAAGATAAAGTACAGTACATGTAAAATAAGTTTACCTTAACCTCTTAAGTCCCACCTGAACCGAGCACATTTTCTCCAGTTTGGCTTTACCCAAATCTAAAAGCTTCTTGAGAATAAGCGCCAGAATAGAAATGAAAACGAGATGTGAAAACGAACAAAATGTTACAAAAACTTGTCAAAAAAGCAGAAAAAAATGTTTAAAAAATCTGAAAAAAAATGTCAAAAAAGAAAAAAAAAATGTGTCAAAAAAGCAGAAAATAATGGTTAAAAATCTGAAAAAAAGAAAATTTTAAAAAGAAAAAAAAAGGAAAAAAGGAAGAAAAAAAAAGGAAAAAAAGCAAATAAAACTGGTCAAAAAAGCAGAAAAAATGGTTAAAAAAGTAGAAAAAAGTGTTTTAAAAATCTGAAAAAAACTGGTCAAAAAAGCCGAAAAATGAGTCAAAAAAGCAGAAAAAATTATTTAAAAATCTGAAGAAAAAAAAGTCAAAAAAGCACAAAAAAATTGTCAGAAAAGCAGAAAAAAATGTTTTAAAAATCTGAAAAAAATTGTCAAAAAGCAAAAAAAAAAACTGGTCAAAAAAGCAACTAAAACCCAACAAAAAGCTGGAAAAATGCAACAAAAATGTGACATAAAAAGAGCAAAGACAGTGTCACCGTGACAACGACACAGTCTGAACTCTCCAGTCCAGAAGCTTTCAGATTAGGGGAAAGCTGAACATTATAGCGGGAGTTAAGAGGTTAATACATCCAAGTCCCTCTGGGGGTCAAACGAGTGTTAGGGGGGGCCTTTCATCTCCCCCTGGTGTCTCTGGCCAGAACGGGTCGGAGGCACCAATACACACTGATAGAATCACGAAGCTAAGGCAGTGGGTAATCTCAGTCTCACTCGGGTCGACATCTCCATGGAGACGAGCTGAGCATTTATGAGGTATATTTACATTATGATAAATCTGTCACAAAATTAATGTATTTCAATTGTATTTATTGTGGCTTTAACCCCTTAACTCCCACCTGAACCGAGCACTTTTTCTCCAGCTTTACCCCAATCCAAAAGCTTCTGGAAACAAGGTGTGAAAATAGAAACAAAGCTGAGACGAAAACAAGGATAGAAATGTGAAAAAAGTGACGAAAAACTGATGAAAAATTGATGAAAAATTGATGAAAAAGTGGCAAAAATGTCACAAGAAATTGACAAAAAATGGACGAAAAAAAGACCAAAAAAAAGACAAAAAAAAGAAGAAAACATTTACGAAAAAATGACAAAAATGTGTCAAAAATGAGTTGAATACCCAACAAAAAAATGATGGAAAAAAAATCTGACAAGGATGAAAGAGTGAAAAAAGTGACAAAAAATGGACAAAAATTTGACGAAAAAAGTGACAAAAAAGTCACGGAAATTTAACAAAAATGAGTCGACTGCCCGACAAAAAAAGTGATGAAAAAAAATCCGATGTGAGGAAAAAGATCAGTTTAGTTTTGTAGGATCAAAACCAGGTCCTGCAGTTCTGTGATCGATAGAAACGAAATCATCATTTACTCATGAAAGTATCACCTTTAAAGGAATAGGCCACCGTTTTTACATACTAAGATATGTTCTTACCTCACTTTAGACGTGTTAATATATCCCTGTCTGGTCTTTGTCCGTGCGCTCACACATACGCAGCCTCTCCCACATGTCACATAGCTCCAAAAAAGCTCACGATAGAAGCTACCAAGCTCTTCCACGTGTTCCCTATTTAAATAAAGTTACGTGAAGTGTTTTCATGCGAAGTATATTTACACAGAAATGTAACATGTCGATTTTATAAGCAAATAAAAAGGGGGACTATATTGTGAGGCGTAGTGATACGAGGAGCACAGCGTCCGCGTAGTAACTCCTAAAGACTTCCCCTCGCTCACTTCCGTCAATAACCTTTAGGAGTTACTGCGCGGACGTTTTACTCCTCGTATCATTACGCCTCACAATATAGTCCCCCTTTTTATTTGCTTATAAAATCGACATGCTACATTTCTGTGTAAATATACTTCGCATGAAAACACTTCACGTAACTTTATTTAAATAGGGAACACGTGGAAGAGCTTGGTAGCTTCTATCGTGAGCTTTTTCGGAGCTATGTGACATGTGGGAGAGGCTGCGTATGTGTGAGCGCACGGACAAAGACCAGACGGGGATATATTAACTCGACTAAAGTGAGGTAAGAACATATCTTAGTATATAAAAACGGTGGCCTATTCCTTTAAAAACAGCGTGAGGCCCAGATCCAGGTCAGGATGAACCGAAACTGGACCCAAAATGTACTTAATTATGTCTGAGTGTGGGTCAAGTTTAAACCATAAACCCACAACTTAAAGGCATTACTAAAGGATCTTCTCTGTAAATAAAAGGACCAAGGCCGTGGGAACCCAGGGTGCTGAGGGCGCTGCAGCCCCCCCTGGTGGATAGTTTGTGAACTGCAGGCAAGATTAACCCCTTAACTCCCACCTGAACCGAGCACATTTTCTCCAGCTTTACCCCAATCCAAAAGCTCCTGGAAACAAAGGTGTGAAAATAGCAACAAAACTGAGACGAAAACAAGGATGAAAATGTGACAAAAAAGTGAGAAAACATTGACGAAAAATGACCAAAAAAATGACCAAAAAATGACAAAAAAAATGACAAAAAAAGAACAAAAAATGACAAAAAATTGACAAAAAATTTGACAAAAATGTGACAAAAATGTGACAAAAAATGACCAAAAAAAAATAGACTAAAAATGACAAAAAATTGACAAAAAAAGAACAAAAAATGACAAAAAAAGAACAAAAAAGTTCAAAAAATGTGACAAAAATGTGACAAAAAATGATAAAAAAAAATGACAAAAAAAATATTACTAAATGACAAAAAAATGACAAAAAATGACAAAAAAAATGACAAAAAAGACAAAAAAATAACAAAAAAAGAAAAAGAAATGAGTTGAAACCCCCAAAAGATGGAAAAAAATCCATTTAGATGAGTTTTGTAGATCTTAGCTTTCAAATGAGGCGTTACACTGGCCTACAGGATTTGGGTAAAGCTGAACTGGAGAAAATGCTCTGTGTTCAGGCGGGAGTTAAGAGGTTAAAGGCTCTAAACATGACTTTTTTTTCCTAGTGGAGGAAAGAAATGTGTTAAATCCTCCTTTTGTGTGTTGTTAATTGTGGAAAACTCACATAAAGCATTTGTGTCGATTCCAGTCACTTCTGTGAAAGGTGAAGGAATGAGTTTAAACCACAAATAACTTTTACATTTCGTGGCTTCCTCTTTCCTTGTTTGTACTAACATTCAGGTATGGGGCGTTTCAGTGCGTTAGAAACTTCAGTAAGATTAATCTGACAAAGTAGAAAGGACAAAGAAGTGTCAAGAACAATAACTTTGCGCCACCTACTGTGTAAACTAGGCATTTACAATAAACAAAACACAAAGTATGAAAAACCGGGGTGTGTAAACTTTTAATCAGGGTCACTTTGGGACTTTTGAGCACAACTGTATATCTTGAAAATACCGAAAACAGTAAAAAAAAAGAGCAAAAACATGAAATATTTTTTTTTTTTTTGTGAAACCTCCTTTTCATAAACTGTAAGAAACCAGCTGTTGTCAGTATCTGTGTCATTCCTGTTTAACGACTTCCTGCCTGTGCCCCGCCCTCGGCTCCAGCGAGGGAGGGGGTCGGGGGGGGACAAGACCTGAGGCCGTTGACGTCCCACTTCAGGAGAGGGACACGGGTTTATCATGGGATCACAGTAAAATAACTCCTTTTCTAAACTTTTACTGAACAGACTCAAGAGTGTAAGGGTCAGAATGTGAGTGAAATAAAGATAATTAAAGGTAAAAAACACAACAAAAACAAAACAATAGAGAACACAGTAGAAGACATGTGACCAGGGCCGGACCGGGACTGAAAAACGGCCCGGACTCTGACCAGCCCGGCCCAAAGTAGCGTAAATGCGACACTTCCACAAGACTTTCCCCGTCACGCTGTCGCTGCGTTTTTGTCATATTTTGCCTGTTGTTTCATTGCTTGTTTTGTGGGGTTTTGCCGTGTTTGTGTCCATTTTTTTGTCACTTTTTATGGATTTTTCATTGCTTTTTTCTTGGCTTTTTGTCACGTTTTCGGGCATGTTTTTGTCACTTTTTGGTTGCTTTTCCAGCACATTTTCGTTCTGTTTTCATCCTCGTTTTCGTCACTATTTTGATGCTCGTCTTCTAAGCTTTTAGACGTGGGTAAAGTCGGTTTAGGCGCGGGGGGGGGGGGGGGGGGACCAGTGGCCCCAGAGCCGGTGGCCCTTCTGTGCTCTTCCAGAGTGGACACATGGCCAGTCCGCCCCTGGATGTGATAAAAAAAAAATCAGTGAATAATGTGGAGTTTCCATCGTAAACAAAGATGTTGCTGACAAAGCTTCTTGAACGAGAAAGAAAACATCAAAACACTGCAGGGTACAGATGACAACTGAAGAAACTTCGTCAACATGCTGTGATATTCAAAGTGACTAATTAAAGGGGTCAAGGAAAAATATGCTGCCTTCACTTGCTCTCGTAATTATAGTAAATACCACTTGAAGAATAATTTCCTGACTGACGTCTTGAGTTGTTGCTCTGATATTTCCACATAACGTTCTTTCTTCATGATGTCATATATTTTGTGAAGTGCACCAGTCCCTCCCGCAGCAAAACAACCCCACAGCATGACGCTGCCCCCCTCCCGCATTTCACAGTTAGGATGGTGTTCTCAGGCTTCAGGCATCCATCCATCCCTCCATCCATCCATCCATCTTCTTCCACTTTTCCAGCTGTTGGACCCAAATCACATTGCACCTGCCCCTTATGGCTCCTCCTGCAGGTGGTGGGTCCACGGGAGGACGGTATTAAGACGATAAAATCTGCTCCGGTCCGAGACTTCAAAATGACTCTCAGGAAGATAAGTTCATTCGAAGAGGTCTTTATTCAATCAATAGAGCTTTGCCCCGACTCAGCTCCCTCTTCACCACGACAGACCGATACAGCGACCGCATCACTGCTGACGCCGCACCGATCCGTCTGTCGATCTCACGCTCCATCCGTCCCTCACTGAGAACAAGACCCCGAGATACTTGAACTCCTCCACTTGAGGTAAGGACTCCCCACCGACCTGAAGAGGGGAAGGAGAACCATGGCCTCAGATTTGGAGGTGCTGATCCTCATCCCGGCCACTACACACTCGGCTGCAAACCGCCCCAGGGCAGCTGAAGGTCCAACAGAACAACATCATCCGCGAACAGCAGAGATGAGACTCTGAGGCTCCCAAACCGGACCCCCTCCGGCCCCTCCGGCCCCTCCGGCCCCTCCGGCCCCTCCGGCCCCTCCGGCCCCTCCGGCCCCCCCTGCCCCTCCGGCCCCTCCGGCCCCTCCGGCCCCTCCGGCCCCCCCCTGCCCCTCCGGCCCCTCCGGCCCCTCCGGCCCCTCCGGCCCCTCCGGCCCCTCCGGCCCCTCCGGCCCCTCCGGCCCCTCCGGCCCCCCCTGCCCCTCCGGCCCCTCCGGCCCCTCCGGCCCCTCCGGCCCCTCCGGCCCCTCCGGCCCCCCCTGCCCCTCCGGCCCCTCCGGCCCCTCCGGCCCCTCCGGCCCCTCCGGCCCCTCCGGCCCCCCCTGCCCCTCCGGCCCCTCCGGCCCCTCCGGCCCCTCCGGCCCCTCCGGCCCCTCCGGCCCCCCCTGCCCCTCCGGCCCCTCCGGCCCCTCCGGCCCCTCCGGCCCCTCCGGCCCCTCCGGCCCCTCCGGCCCCCCCTGCCCCTCCGGCCCCTCCGGCCCCTCCGGCCCCTCCGGCCCCTCCGGCCCCTCCGGCCCCTCCGGCCCCTCCGGCCCCTCCGGCCCCTCCGGCCCCTCCGGCCCCTCCGGCCCCTCCGGCCCCTCCGGCCCCCCCTGCCCCTCCGGCCCCTCCGGCCCCTCCGGCCCCTCCGGCCCCTCCGGCCCCTCCGGCCCCCCCTGCCCCTCCGGCCCCTCCGGCCCCTCCGGCCCCTCCGGCCCCTCCGGCCCCTCCGGCCCCTCCGGCCCCTCCGGCCCCTCCGGCCCCTCCGGCCCCTGGCTGCGCCGAGAAACTCTGTCCATAAAAGTAATGAACAGAACCGGTGACAAAGGGCAGCCCTGAGGAGACCAACACGCACCGGGAACAGGTCTCTATGGAAGTCTCTCTTGTCATTATATACTTGTTAGTCCTGCCTCTAAACCAGACGTACACTTGACTTCTGACACAGATAATATGTGTTTAACAACTAGCATTAACCATAGTGATTGGTCAGGCTGACAGTTTTCTCACCAGAACATTTATAGAAATCATATGGCAAAGTACAAGTAGATGGCCTCTCCGAAGGTTTTTATAACTTTTATAAGCCAGCAATAAGATCAATTATCTCTACAACGGCCTCACAATTAACCCCTTAACTCCCACCTGAACCGAGCACATTTTCTCCAGTTTGGCTTTACCCCAGTCCAAAAGCTTCTGGAAAAAAGGTGCGAAAATAGTGACAAAACTGAGACGAAAAACAATGATGGAAATGTGAGAAAAAAGTGACGAAAAATTGACGAAAAAATGACGAAAAAATGACAAAAATGTGACAAAAAAATGCAACAAAAAATGACAAAAATGTGACAAAAAAGTGACGAAAAATTGATGAAAAAGTGGCAAAAATTTCACAAGAAATTGACAAAAATGCGACAAAAAAATGACAAAAATGTGACAAAAATGGACGAAAAAAATGACAAAAAAATGACTTAAAAAAATGACTAAAAAGTTACAAAAATGAGTTGAATACCCAACAAAAAATAATGGAAAAAAATCTGCTGACAGTTCAGGCGGGAGTTAAGAGGTTAAATGGGCCTGTCGGTCTCTCATAAGGAGCTTCTGAACCGCTCTTTGTCTCATCTAGGACCGGTTTGCCCTGGGAGACCCTACAGGAGCACGAAACCCCCGACAACAGAGCTCCAGGATCATTCGGGTGCTCAAACCCCTCCACCATGTTAAGGTGGCGGCTCCAGGATGGGTAAACTGAATAACATCATTCCACACTTTGAATACAAAGGTGCCTATCAGCGATCAGGACTGAGATAAAGGAGTTTTCTGCCTGGTGTCATAAAAGACGCTCTTTGACCAGATCCCAAAGACTCTGTAAAAGCCAAATGCCGTCACTAATACCTGCTGAAAATGTGGTCCGTGGTCTGGGATCGTGCCTGGACTCGCCCGGACTCTTTGGAATGGATTCCTAGCCTGGTTCTTCTGTCTGCGGTTTCCCACGTTTCCGTACATGTGTGTCTTAACCGTGGTCAGTGAGAATCCTAATCCAGACCGGCATTATTTTCTATATAATGACAAATGGAGCTGGATCTGGCTTCGGGTCCAGGACTTAAAACAGGCCCAAATGAACCGTGTCAGTTTGTGGGACCCTGGTATGAGCGGATTAAACAGCGCAGAGCCGTAATGCATTAAAACTGTTTAATGCATGAAACAGTTTTAATGCATTAAACAGTTTTAATGCACGGCTCTGTGCGCTGTGGTGTTTTTGACTCCACATCGTGCATTAACCTCTTAACACCCACCAAAACCAAATCCAGTCTCTCCTCTATTCCATTGTCGTCACTTTTTATTTCCCTCATGTGTTTTTGTCACTTTTTTATTACTTTTTGCTGCTCTTCTGTCACTTTTTGATGGAGTTTTTTATTTTTTTTTGCTGGATTTTTGTCATTTTTTGCTGGATTTTTGTCTTTTTTTTGCTGGATTTTTGTCTTTTTTTAATGGATTTTTGTCTTTTTTTTGCTGGATTTTTGTCTTTTTTTTTGCTGGATTTTTGTCACTTTTTTGCTGGATTTTTGTCTTTTTTTTCTGATTTTTTTCATTTTTTTTGCTGGATTTTTGTCTTTTTTTGCTGGATTTTTGTCTTTTTTTGCTGGATTTTTGTCACTTTTTTTATGGATTTTTGTCTTTTTTTATGGATTTTTGTCATTGTTTTGCTGGATTTTTGTCACTTTTGTGTTGAGTTTTCCTCATTTTTGTCGCTTTTTTTTGTTGCGTTTACACCCTCATTTTCTTCTCGTTTTCTGCCTCTGTTTTGAAGAAGCTTTCAGATTTGGAGAGAACATGTTCAGGTGGGAGTTAAGAGGTTAAAACTGTGTAATCCTCCCTCATAGATTCACACTGTGTCAGGGCTGGAGTCAAAAGCACTTTCGGTTCGGAGTCGGAGACAGTTGAAGCTTATCTTTATTGCATCAACGGCCGAGGTTAAACATTCATTTTTCCACTGCTAAATAAAATCAGCAACTGACTCTTGATCTGGGAAATGATGTGGTTCACAGTAAAACACTCTGAATGTACTTGCAGTATACACATATTTTCCCTTCTCCATTGTAGTTTGTACCGTGTTCCCTCTAAGAAAACAATAGCCCTGTTTCCGGGAGGCACTAAAACAATCCTCTGAAGACGCCCCACTTTTTCATGTTGTTTTTGTCCACTTTTTGTTTCAATAAGCTTCTGCAGAGTCAAAAGATCTACTGTTGCATTCATTTTCCACTAAGATCTTGTATTGATGATGGGGGAGTGTGACCATTGTGCAAAGACTTCTCCGGCACCTCACATAGATTCTAAATGGGGGTAAGATCTGGACTCTTTTTTTCTGCTGGATTTTTGTCTTTTTCTGATGGATTTTTGTCACTTTTTTACTGGATTTTTGTCTTTTTTCTACTGGATTTTTGTTATTTTTCTGCTGGATTTTTGTCACTTTTTTACTGGATTTTTGTCACTTTTTTACTGGATTTTTGTTATTTTTTTGCTGGATTTTTGTCACTTTTTTACTGGATTTTTGTCACTTTTTTACTGGATTTTTGTCACTTTTTTACTGGATTTTTGTCTTTTTTCTGCTGGATTTTTGTTATTTTTCTGCTGGATTTTTGTGATTTTTTTGGCGGATTTTAGTCTTTTTTCTGCTGGATTTTTGTCTTTTTTCTGCTGGTTTTTTGTTATTTTTCTGCTGGATTTTTGTCACATTTTTACTGTTTTTTTGTTATTTTTCTGCTGGATTTTTGTGATTTTTTTGGCGGATTTTAGTCTTTTTTCTGCTGGATTTTTGTCTTTTTTCTGCTGGTTTTTTGTTATTTTTCTGCTGGATTTTTGTCACATTTTTACTGTTTTTTTGTTATTTTTCTGCTGGATTTTTGTGATTTTTTTGGTGGATTTTAGTCTTTTTTTTGCTGGAGACAGTTGAAGCTTACCTTTATTGCATCAACGGCTGAGGTTAAAAATTAATTTGCGCCTTTTTTTTCCACTGCTAAATAAAATCAGCAACTGACTCTTGATCGACCTGGGAAATGATGTGGTTCACAGCGGCACAATCAAACACATCTGTTCTCAAAGTGCGGTTCCTCAGTTTCATTCTTGATTGATTTCTTTTATGTTTTGGTAATAATGCTTTTAAGTCTGTTTGAGGCCCTTTTCAGACTCACTTTGTTTGTCTCAGAGGATGCCACGCCCACCTCAATGCCACGCCCACCTCACTTCCTGTTTTGTCCTTGTTTGATCTGGATCTTAACTCCCGCCTGAACCGAGAGCAGCTTTACCCAGATCCTGTAGGCCAGTGTGACGCCTCATTTGAAAGCTAAGATCTACAAAACTCATCTGAATGGATCTTTTTTCCTCACGTCATCAGATTTTTTTTCCATAATTTTTTGGGGGGGTTTTCAACTCATTTTAGTAACTTTTTTGGAATTTTTTTGTCAAATTTGTGTCAATTTTTTGTCAAATTTTATCACATTTTTATAATTTTTTTGTTCATTTTTTTGTACATTTTTTGTAATTTTTTTGTCGAATTTTTGCCACTTTTTTGTTATTTTTTTGTCAATTATTTTGTCCATTTTTTGTCAAATTTTTATCACATTTGTGTCAATTTTTTGCCAGTTTTGGGGAATTTTTTGTCATTTTTTTGTCATTTTTTTGTCATTTTTTTGTCAATTTCTTGTCACATTTTATCACATTTTTGTCATTTTTTGGTCATTTTTTTGTCACATTTTTGTCATTTTTTGTCACATTTTTGTTATTTTTTTCGTCAATTTTTGTCACTTTCAGTCATTTTTTTTGTCTAAGTTTTCTCACTTTTGTGTCACATCTTCATCATTGTTTTGGTCTCAGTTCTGTCGGCATTTTCTCACCTTTTTTCCCCAAGCAGCTTTTGGATTGGGGTAAAGCCAAACTGGAGAAAATGTGCTCGGTTCAGGTGGGAGTTAAGGGGTTTAACCTGGTGATCCTGTACGGTCATTCTTATCATTCATTTATCTGTGAACATTTTGGTCCAAAATAGCACAATCCAGTCCTAAAAAACGCCTGAATAAATGAAAACCATAACATCGCCTTTCAGACATAAATCAAGCGCACATTCCTGCCCTCCTCTCCTCCACAGCAGCAGAGCGAGGCACGAAAACACTATATCCTCTGGAGGCCTGGCCCTTGTGCCCGGGGCTGCGAGCTGATTGGCCGAGTCGGCACCAAGGGCGTGTCTCCGTGGACAGAGGACATAAATATGAGAGGAAAGAGGCCCAGGGTGTTTGTGGTTTGGCAAAGTTACACAAGAAGAGACGAGGCTTTCCTGGGACGGGCGCCATAACGGACAGGTGAGGCTGATCGGATCACAAAGGTCTCACTATTAAAGCGGTAGTTTGAAGCTGCTTAAAGGCAAATGGAGAGCTGTAGTTTGAAGCTGCTTAAAGGCAAATGGAGAGCTGTAGTTTGAAGCTGCTTAAAGGCAAATGGAGAGCTGTAGTTTTAAAGCTGCTTAAAGGCAAATGGAGAGCTGTAGTTTAAAGCTGCTTAAAGGCAAATGGAGAGCTGTAGTTTTAAAGCTGCTTAAAGGCAAATGGAGAGCTGTAGTTTTGAAGCTGCTTAAAGGCAAATGGAGAGCTGTAGTTTTAAAGCTGCTTAAAGGCAAATGGAGAGCTGTGGTTTGAAGCTGCTTAAAGGCAAATGGAGAGCTGTAGTTTTAAAGCTGCTTAAAGGCAAATGGAGAGCTGTGGTTTTAAAGCTGCTTAAAGGCAAATGGAGAGCTGTGGTTTAAAGCTGCTTAAAGGCAAATGGAGAGCTGTAGTTTTGAAGCTGCTTAAAGGCAAATGGAGAGCTGTAGTTTTAAAGCTGCTTAAAGGCAAATGGAGAGCTGTGGTTTTGAAGCTGCTTAAAGGCAAATGGAGAGCTGTAGTTTTAAAGCTGCTTAAAGGCAAATGGAGAGCTGTAGTTTTAAAGCTGCTTAAAGGCAAATGGAGAGCTGTAGTTTTAAAGCTGCTTAAAGGCAAATGGAGAGCTGTAGTTTTGAAGCTGCTTAAAGGCAAATGGAGAGCTGTAGTTTTGAAGCTGCTTAAAGGCAAATGGAGAGCTGTGGTTTGAAGCTGCTTAAAGGCAAATGGAGAGCTGTAGTTTAAAAGCTGCTTAAAGGCAAATGGAGAGCTGTGGTTGTAAAGGAAGTGTGTGGGCTTTGTTTTGTTTCTCCAAGCAGCAGCTCTAAACCAAAAGCTTTCTGTGTTTCTACACCAGTTTGATGAGACAAATATCAGAGCCTTTACCTTTAGTCGGTATAAAAAACTCAATAGAAAGGCAAATAAAGAGTTTAAGCGGAAAGATGCAGTAACCCCCAACAATATGCAATGAAATGTGTGTGTTTATGTTCAATATGAAGAGAGTTACAGCGGTTTCTAGTTCAAAACCAGCATCTATCTTTAGTCCCGCCCCTTCCATTGAAATGAATGGAGGTGAGTGTGACCTAAAAAAGAGAAATGACCAGAACTTTTTAACCTCTTAACTCCCGCCTGAACCGACAGGATCTCTTTCCTCACGTCATCAGATTCTTTTTTCCATCACTTTTTTTGTTGGGGATTCAACTCATTTTGGTAACTTTTTTTGACATTTTTTTTTGTCAAATTTTTGTCAATTTTTTTGCAATTTTTTTGTCACATTTTGTCACATTTTTTTCATTTTTTCGTCCATTTTTTTAATCAAATTTGTGTCATTTTTTGTTACATTTTGTCACATTTTTTGGTCATTTTTGTCTTTTTTTTCGTCCATTTTTTGTCACTTTCTTGTCAATGTTTTCTCACTTTTTTGCCACTTTTCCATCATCGTTTTCGTCTCAGTTTTGTTGCTATTTTCTCACCTTTTCCCCAGAAGCTTTTGGATTGGGGTAAAGCTGGAGAAAATGTGCTCGGTTCAGGTGGGAGTTGAGGAGTGTTAGGATCTGCTTCTTTTGTATCACGCGAGAACAGTTATTTGGAAATAGCCAAAGCAGACACTGGAGATAGAAGTCATCTCAAAGATAAGGCGTTTATTGCCATTGTTCCCAGTTACAAAGCAGTATAACCAGCTGGTGACTTCAGAGAAAGAGAAGAAGTGAAGTCCAGAACTCCGTTGACAGTCGCCTTTTATCCTGCACTTCTCTGCACAGAGAGGGTGAGGCCTATCTGTGAGTCAGTGGTTTGTGTCTATGTGTTTGTATATTATCTGTACTTCTCGTTATGTTCAGAATGATGATGGTGTGGACCGTTGTCTATCAGCTCATCTCAGTGACCTGGTCTCCTTGTTCTGAGTCAGACGCCTGTTCAGATTTTGTTATAATCCTTACAGGGGTTAAATATTCAAGATTCTTTCATCAAAGAATCTTGACATATGTCCATTGGTTGTACGTGTTGAAACATAATTGTATATTTTAGCTCCTTTAGTTCATTTAAACATTGGTTTAATTCGGCTGTTTTCAGTTGTGTCAGTGCAGAGTGAACAAAACTAATGATGGTGGACAGAAAGTGGAGCTGAGTAGCTGAAAGGTGTTGGCTCTAAGGTTTATCTCTTCCACACGTGCATTGGCAGGAGTGACAAAACAGGTGTTTATTAAATTCTTGCATATTGAAGTTGTGGAAAGGTTGGCTAATGTGGTTAAGCAGGAGGCAGAATCAAAACTTCTGTAGTCGCCCAATTTATTGCACCGTGGGGAAAAAAATCAAACTGTGCATATTTACAAAAAAAAAAACTGTCAAAAAAACTCAAACAACAGAACTTAACTGAACTCAGGAAAACTCCCCATGCTCACAGTTACATGGTCTCCCCTCTTGACTGATGGCATGACCCTTTTATAGCAGGAAGCCCCTCCCCTGGTAGTTACATTCTACCAGGAGGTAAGTTTACATTTTACATTCACAGGTTTCTTTTAGACACTTTCTCACTCGTGGCGTTCTTCCCCTAATGTGTCCAGGCTCTGCCCCGACTCAAACACACAATACTGAACAGAAGCAAACAAATGTTAAAGGAACAGGCCACCGTTTTTACATACTGAGATATGTTCTTACCTCACTTTAGACGTGTTAATATATCCCCGTCTGGTCTTTGTCCGTGCGCTCACACATACGCAGCCTCTCCCACATGTCACATAGCTCCAAAAAAGCTCACGATAGAAGCTACCAAGCTCTTCCACGTGTTCCCTATTTAAATAAAGTTACGTGAAGTGTTTTCATGTGAAGTTTATTTACACAGAAATGTAGCATGTTGATTTTATAAGCAGATAAAAAGGGGGACTATATTGTGAGGCGTAATGATACGAGGAGTAAAACGTCCGCGCAGTAACTCCTAAAGGTTATTGACGGAAGTGAGCGGGGAAAGTATTTAGGAGTTACTGCGCGGACGTTTTACTCCTCGTATCATTACGCCTCACAATATAGTCCCCCTTTTTATCTGCTTATAAAATCGACATGTTTCATTTCTGTGTAAATATACTTGGCATGAAAACACTTCACGTAACTTTATTTAAATAGGGAACACGTGGAAGAGCTTGGTAGCTTCTATCGTGAGCTTTTTTGGAGCTATGTGACATGTGGGAGAGGCTGCGTATGTGTGAGCGCACGGACAAAGACCAGACGGGGATATATTAACACGTCTAAGGTTAGGTAAGAGCATATCTCAGTGTGTAAAAATGGTGGCCTGTTCCTTTAAAGAAACACAAAACTCAAAACCAATCCCCCCCTGCACATGGACAAGATTTTAAAATGGCCGCCCAACGAGGCCACACCTCCTCTGTGTGACCGGGTGGTGAGTGTTACCCATTTGATGTGCTGCTTCACAAACTAAACATTTCACACACAAAAAAAAGATTTAAAACTAAATAGAGTGTGTGATGCTTAAATGAAAATGTCAACCAAACACATAAACAAAACAAACCCGGGATAGTTTAGTTCACTGTTTAGTTGGATATTGCAAAAAAAAGGACAAATGTGAAACAATGAATACCTGAACATAACTAACGTGACAAAATAAACTAAGGGAACAAAGCCACCTCCTACTTTGTCACAGAAGTTAGAAATACATTTTGAATTCGCTGCTGCGGGAGTAAATGAAGACCGATTCTCTCCGTTTCTACACGAGACTGAAGATCTTGACTACGTGACTTACTGGGGGAACGACCGTCTAAATTTCCGCTCTAAAAATGATCAGGCACTGACAGATGCTGGGGACAAAAATGGCAACTCCATTTTAGAAAAGGTTAGTGCTGGATCGTCTGCTCCGGAGGGACGGTCTGCTGTGAGTTTGTATAGATCTATGAGTTGGTTTGTCTAAAAATACAAATAATCCTAATCCTTAAGGTTAACCCCTTAACTCCCACCTGAACCGAGCACATTTTCTCCAGTTTGGCTTTACCCCAATCCAAAAGCTTCTGGAAAAAAGCTGTGAAAATGGCAACAAAACTGAGACGAAAACAATGATGGAAATGTGACAAAAAAGAGACGAAAACATTGACAAAAAATGTCAAAAATGTGACAAAAAAATTATTAAAAACTTACGAAAAAATGACTAAAATGTGACAAAATGTGGCAAAAAATTTATTAAAAATGGGCAAAAAAAATGGAAGAAAAAATGACCAAAATGTGATAAAAAATTACAAAAAAGTTACAAAAAGGAGTTGAACACCCAACAAAAAAATGTTGGGGAAAAAATGTGATGACGTGAGGAAAAAGCTCCTCTCGGTTCAGGCGGGAGTTAAGAGGTTAAGCATTTCCCAGTCATATCATCTCACGTTTTCACAGCAGACTGTCCCTCCGGAGCAGACGATCTAGCGCTAACCTTTAGAGATCTCCACATACCTACCTTTAGTTGATTGACATGTGCATTTATTTTTTTAGTGATTCCAAATGAGCTAATCATCTGATCTGGAAGTCTATGGTCCATGTAAAGCCAACTGAGTCAATGCAAATGAGGCTTTTCTGTGTCCAGGCCGACAGCTTTACAGCTTTATGAGCCGCGTTCTTCTGAGTTTCGAGTAACCCATACTTTTCAGGATGAGCGTGTGCTGCGTTTATGTTTTTGTTCACACATAAAGAGGATTTGTGTAACCGGAGCCTGAGGCGCTGAGCAAACATGCAGACCTGACCTAAGATCTCTGCACATCAACAACATGACAATAACAGACAGACGGAAACGCCGGTTCATCAGGGCTTTAAACACTTCCTGACATTTATGATGCATTTTACAACAAAACAAATCACAGTTTGTTTTCATTCTTCCGAGTCCATTCATAGTTTCCAGGTGAGTTCACTGCAGCTCAGGCACGGCACTGTTAGTGAGTTAAGTAACTTTTGGAAGTAACTATACTTTTTTATACAGTACTTTTTAACGTCTTCTTGATTAACCCCTTAACTCCCGCCTGAGCCGAGCACATTTTCTCCAGCTTTGCCCCAAAAGCTTCTGGAAAAAAGCTGTGAAAATAGAAACAAAACTGAGACGAAAACGATGATGGAAATGTGACAAAAAAGTGACAAAAATTGACAAAAAAGTGACAAAAAAGTGGCAAAAATGTCACAAGAAATTGACAAAAAATGGACGAAAAAATGACAAAAAAATGACAAAAATCGGAAAAAAAATGTATGAAAAAATTACAAAAAATGTGACAAAAAAGTTACAAAAATGAGTTGAAAACCCAACAAAAAAATTATGGAAAAAAAATCTGATTCCGTGAGGAAAAAGCTCCTCTCGGTTCAGGCGGGAGTTCAGAGGTTAATATCAAAATGAAGTGTCTGTGCTCGTATATGAGTCTTTACTTAATTCTTCTCAGTTTTTGTGGTGTTTTCTTTGAATATCACATGATTTCATGTTTATCATAATTTACGTCACAACATGAGTCAAACAGTTACTCAGAACTCACTGCACTACAGTAACCTTTTCTCCAAACACATTTTTACTCTTACTTGAGTAAATATCTGGGCCACTACTATTTACTTCAACTTCAGGAAAATCATTTCAAATAATGTTGCTCTTACTTGAGTAAATATTTTGGCGACTCTTCCACTTCTGACAGATGGAAGAAGTATTTACACCCAGCAGACAAAGCTTTAGAATGAAAGTACATGAAGAGCTGCTTCTGCATCAGAGCTTCTGTGGTTTGTCACCACAGAAGCTCTGATGCAGAAGCACCGCAGTACAAATAACTCAAAGACTTCCACTACCCAAAACATCACACACTCTGTGAGGCAGCTGCCACGAGGGGTTGAAATGGGCAGACTTAACAAAGTTCGAGTTCTCACCAGACATTTATTGCTCATGCAAACAGAACTTCTGACACACAGACACAAAATGGCCGCCATGACGACAGCAGTCAGCTTTTATACCTCCTCCTAATGGGAAAGGACCTCCCACCGGTAGGTACCATTCCTAGTTTCTCCCCTTCCACATGGTTCAGCCTGAGGTTTTTAAAATGGCCGACAAAGACCACGCCCCTTCCTTTCTCACCAGGTGGTACAGGTAAATGTCTGAGTAACTGAATAAACAAAGTTGTAAATGGATAATTATTAACTGAAACATGAATCTGAGGTTATTGTCGGCTGGTGTTTATCGCAAACGAAACAAACGAAGCAAAATAACAAACACACACAACGGGACAAACACACTTTGTCGCACACTGTGAACAAACGTGTGCCTGGTGTTTTTAAGATTCTGTTCAAAATCAGCTGTTTGGAGCTTGTAAAACTTCACAGTAATGTTTTCTTTTGAAGAGAAACCTTGAATATTTTCAGCTGAGTCGAGCATCCGAGCGAGAGAGCTGTACATTTGTTAACCCCTTAACTCCCGCCTGAACCGAGCACATTTTCTCCAGTTTGGCTTTACCCCAATCCAAAAGCTTCTGGAACAAACTGTGAAAATGGCAACAAAACTGAGACGAAAACAGTGATGGAAATGTGACAAAAAAGTGAGAAAAAAATTGACAAAAAATTGATGAAAAAACTACAAAAAAGTGACAAAAAATTGATAAAAATATTTACGAAAAAATGACAAAAATGTAACAAAAAAGTGACAAAAAAGTGACGGAAAAAACGACAAAAATGACCCAAAAACTGACAAAAAAGACAAAAAAATGATTAAGAAAATGACAAAAAATGACCCACAAACTGACCAAAAAAATTACAAAAAAATTACAAAAAAGTGACAAAAATTGATTAAAAAAAATGACAAAAAAAGATGGAAAAAAAATCATCTAAATGGATCTTTTCCCTCACGTCATCAGATTTTTTTCCATCTTTTTTGGTCATTTTTTTAAATCAATTTTTGTAATTTTTTTGTCATTTTTTGTCAATTTTTCATCGCCTTTTGTCACATTTTTGTCGTTTTTTCGTCACTTTTTTGTCAAAGTTTTCTCACTTTTTTGTCACATTTCCATCCTTGTTTTCGTCTCAGTTTTGTTGCCATTTTCACACCTTTTTCCTGAAGCTTTTGGATTGGGGTAAAGCCATAGTATGGATCCGCCCATCCCTTTAGCTTTTGCTGTAACTGTGTACATTCCCTGCTCTGCTCAGCTGCATGTGGGGGATTTGCGCCCATAGCAACATGATGTTTTTGTGCATTATATGAAGTAAATGTATCTAAAAGACTCAGACTAATGTTCCCAACAAACACACGACCGTAACCCTGTTCATGTTGTTCTTGTGCCGCAGCAAACATGAAAATCGCATCGTTCAACATTCAGAAGTTCGGCCGCAACAAAGCGTCTGACCCGAACATCATCAGGATCCTGGCAAAGGTGAGCACAGCGCCACCTACAGACTCTTCCTGATCAGAGAGAAGAGCCGAGGCAAAGCAAGGCGACTTTATTTACACCGCACATTTCATACACAAGGCAACTCAATGTGCCTTAAAGGAACAGGCCAGTGTTTTTCCATCCTGAGATATGTTCTTACCTGAGCTGTGACGAGTTCTTTAGGACCTGTCTGATCTTCAGTCACGTAAACACAGCGCAGACGGCGTTAGCATTTAGCCTCTCCCTCTCTCCTCTATAGCTCCAAAACAGGTGAAGATAGAAGCTACCGAGCTCTTCCACGTTTTCCCTATTTAAATATGGTTACGTGAAGTGTTCCACTACAAAGTATAATTACACACAATTAAACAATGTGGATTTTCTAAGCGGATAAAAGGGGGAACTATATTGTAAGGCGTAATAATACCAGGAGTAGTTTGGCATCTGCGCAGTAAAGTGAAGATTACTGCGCGGATTTCGAACTTGTGTTTTTTGTCATTTTTTTGTCATTTTTTTTGTCTTTTTTTTGTCTTTTTTTTGTCTTTTTTTGTCAATTTTTTTGTCAATTTTTTTGTCAATTTTTTTGTCAATTTTTTTGTCATTTTTTTGTCATTTTTTTGTCATTTTTTGTCATTTTTTTGTCTTTTTTCGTCATTTTTTTCGTCATTTTTTCCGTCATTTTTTCGTCATTTTTTTGTCATTTTTTTGTCATTTTTTTGGCATTTTTTCATCATTTTTTGTAATTTTTCATCATTTTTTTCATCATTTTTTTCATAATTTTTTTCATAATTTTTTTCATAATTTTTTCATCATTTGTTTGTCTTTTTTTGTAATTTTTCATCATTTTTTTCATCATTTTTTTTGTCATTTTTTTGTCTTTTTTCGTCATTTTTTCGTCTTTTTTTGTCATTTTTTTGTCATTTTTTTGTCATTTTTTGTCATTTTTTCATCATTTTTCGTCATTTTTTCATCATTTTTTTTGTCTTTTTTTGTCATTTTTCATCATTTTTTTCATCATTTTTTTAATCATTTTTTGGTCATTTTTTTGTTATTTTTCGTCATTTTTTTCATCATTTTTTCATCATTTTTTCAGTCTTTTTTTGTAATTTTTCATCATTTTTTTCATCATTTTTTGGTCATTTTTCGTCATTTTTTTTGTCATTTTTTTGTCTTTTTTCGTCATTTTTTCGTCATTTATTCGTCCTTTTTTCGTCATTTTTTTGTCCGTTTTTTTGTAGTTTGGCATCCGCGCAGTAAAGTGAAGATTACTGCGCGGATTCCTTTAAAAAAGAAAAAATGCAAAATTACAATCAGGTTAAGTTAAGGCAAAGCACATGTGTAAAAACATCCACATGGGAAACACACCTGGGCCGGCGCTGGAATGTTTTCTTGGACGGGGGAGGGGCGCCCGCCTGTCGACTGGAGGGCGGGGGAGGGGTTTGTGAGGGGGTGGGGCGTGGTTAGGGAGGGGGGGGGTGTAGTTATTTGCGTAGTCGGCCTAAAGCGTTTGTTTCTGTCAGATCGTGTCCCGTTATGACGTCATCCTGATCCTGGAGGTGGTGGACATCAGCGGATCCTCCGTCAAAATCCTGGTCGACGCCATCAACAAGTGAGTCCCGTTCACTCCGTGGTTCTCAAGCTGTGGGTCTCAAGCTGTGGTTCTCAAGCTGTGGGTCTCAAGCTGTGGTTCTCAAGCTGTGGTTCTCAAGCTGTGGTTCTCAAGCTGTGGTTCTCAAGCTGTGGTTCTCAAGCTGTGGTTCTCAAACTGTGGTTCTCAAAGTGTTCACTAAATCAAGAAACATTTGGCTTTTGAGAACCTCCAGACTAAACCCAGGCCTTAATAAAGATAAACACAAAGGAGGCCAAATGGTGGAGAAAGTAGATTCTAGTTCTCCCTTTAAGGACCGTCTTTTTTTCATTATCTGTTTCCAAACAAGTTTCTAATTGCAAATATGATATTGTTAAATTAAGCTAAATAACCTGTTATCATTAATCTGTGTTGTCACGATTATGCATTACTACTTTTATAATGATTTCATGTTGTTTATATTTTCCTTTTACTCGACCAGTGTTAATTTTAACAACATATTTTATTTTAGTTTTAGTCTTTTGACGAAAATATAATTCAATTTTAGTCTAGTTTTAGTCGACTAAAATTAAGACTAATTTCAGGACTTTGCATTGATAATATTGATTTTAATCATATTTAATGTTGTTCCTCTGCTTCATGTTTCTGCTCCACATGAACAAAGCTCAGAGCTGATCCTTTAAACATGATCTGAGGCTCTTTCAGACGCTCAATACAAGTTTGGATGATTTTAGTCTCTCCTTTTCACCAGTGTTAATTTCGTCGACTAAAATATTTAGTCTTAATTTTGGTCAAAGTGATATTTTTGTGACTAAAATTGGACTAAAACTAAATGAAAAGTTTCTCATGAGACTAAAACTGTGACTAAAATGTCCAGATGTTTGAGTCGACTAAAATCAGACTAAATAAAAATGAAAAGGAGAGACTAAAATCATCCAAACTTGTATTGAGCGTCTGAAAGAGCCTCAGATCATGTTTAAAGGATCAGCTCTGAGCTTTGTTCATGTGGAGCAGAAACATGAAGCAGAGGAACAACATTAAACATGATTAGAATCAATATTATCAATGCAAAGTCCACTCAATTAGTCTGAAACTTAGTCGACTAAAACTAGACTAAAAAAGATTTTTTTTTTTGACTAAATCTTGACTAAACTTAAATTAAATTTTTGTCAAAAGACTAAAACTAAAATAAAATATGTTGTCAAAATTAACACTGGTTTAGACCTGGTTTAGTCTTGGGTACAAAGTCATCTGATCAAGCCTTACATGTGAGGGAGTCTGCAAAGAGACAGGGTACTCTCTCCTTTTCTCCTTCTTCCCAGGGGCCCAGCAGCCTGAGGGACCCCCATGATTAGAATCAATATTATCAATGCAAAGTCCACTAAATTAGTCTTAAATTTAGTCGACTAAAACTAGACTAAATCTCGACTAAAATTAAATTACATTTTAGTCAAAAGACTGTGACAACCAGGCACCCGTCTGTGCATGGTCAGTCACCTATACCCTCGCCTTCACCACACCCGGTTTACTCCCTTGTCCAGCCTCCCTCTCTGACCTCACACACAACGCCCATTTCTACCCCTTCTCCTATTCGCTCCCCCTGTCCCCGCCGCCGGTTAAGCCTCCTGGGTTTGCGCTAGTAAAATGGCATACCTTTGCGGGACAGGGAAGTAGCAGCCTCGGATCCTGAGGGGTAGCAAAGCAACACTTAAGCACACTCCCAACGAGTGTGGTCAATTCTTCCACAAACCAATCTTTGCTGAACCGGACCTACCGCTTTTTTTTTTTTTTTTTTTTTTTTTTTTTTTATTAACTTCTTTTGCATTTCATCTTGAGCAGTAGTATACAGAGATTAAAAACATATGTTGAAACAGAAAATAAAGAGTACAGATTTTGGTTCCATTGCCAAGTTTTCTTGATTAACTGTATCTGTGTTCATGTCCCCTTGGTGTGAGGCTATTTCAGAAGAATAACATTGTCACGCCGTTACTTCTGTTTTATATGGGTGATGTCCCGGTGTAGCGGTCGCTGAAGCGACAGCAGGAGGGGCTGACGGTTCGGCGCTCGCTCCACCCATCTATTTATCAAAGTGACAACATTCTATCAACAGCAACAACACAAAAAACAAGACAGACATAACATTTCAATACTTTTTACTGGTGACATAAGGCAAGGCTACGGGATAACGCCGGCTATTTGTCAAGTTGTAATGTTAAACTGTTCCACGACGTTTAAGGTTTTGACTGATTTTTTGTTGGCAATAATTTTGAGTGATTGCAGATAGTTGTTGATCTCCATTCTTAGTAGTTTGATCGAGGGCTTGTACTTTAAGAATTTAGCTTTGTGTATATGAAATTTTCCATAGAGAATGAATAAGTTAACCATATATTCAATATTACTATTTTTGTGGTTAAAGTGCGTGACAATATGTTGATAATCTAATTTAATAGGACAAGTGATTTTTTGTGATAGAAACATTTGTAGTTTGGACCATACTTCATGAGTATATGCGCAGTCGTAAAATAGATGTTTTAGAGTTTCAGTTTCCAGATTGCAAAATGAGCATTTGTTGTCAATATCGCTAAATTTCGCTATATAAGAATTAGTAGGGTAAATGTTGTGAATAATCTTCCAGTGAGTTTCTTTGATTTTGTTACTGATACAGTACTTAAAGGCCACTAGCCACGTTTTGTTCCAGTTCACTTCACTAAAAGTGGAGCTCCAATGGGCTTTGCAAGCTGGTGAGATTTTGTTTTGGTTCTGAATGTGGTGGCGGATGAACTTATTGGAGCATTTGTTACTTGTAAAGTTGACACCGTTGATTAAAATGGGTTCTGTAATTATAGCGGTTTCTTGCCTTTGATGAGCTTTCATTAGTTCTTTTATACCAATAGGAATAGCTCTCATGACTGAGTTGAATTCCCGTGGTGGAATGGGAAATTGATGGTGGTTGATAAAAGACCCATATGAAATGAGTTGGCCATTTTCAAATAAATCTTGTACATGGGTAATCTTCTTCTCAAACCAGTTTTGTAGGTATAATGTTTTGTTGCATCTTATTATGTTTTCGTTGTTCCAGATTAAGCTCTTATGAGGTGAAAAATTGTGTTTGTAACACATTTTCCATGCTAATAAGGCTTGTTTGTGAAATGCACTTAATTTTAAAGGCAATTTAGATATGCTATAATTACATTTTAACAGAAATTGTAAACCTCCCACCTTTTGAAAGATGCTATTTGGGATGAAGTACCACAGAGAGTTACGATTAATAATACACAGTTTGATCCATTTTACTTTGAACGTTTGGTTTAAGACTGAAAAGTCCAGGGTTTCTAATCCTCCTTCATCTCTGGAGTTACACAGAATTGTCCTTTTGACCCGGTGCTGCCTATTTTTCCATATGAAATCCGTAAATATCTTGTTGATTTCTTTGCATGTTGACTCTGTAATCTCTAATACTAATGCAGGATAGATAAAGCGAGATGCGCCTTCTGCTTTCGTGAGCAGGGTTCTTCCCCAGATTGAGGTGTCTCTTTGTGTCCATAAGTTAAAGATATTTTTGGTTTTCTTCAATTTGGGGAGAAGATTTTGTTGTTGTCTCTCTCTACCATCCTTACTGATATGTATTCCTAGGTATTTGACACTACTTTTTACTGTAATACTTTGAAACACGTTCTCATCACATTCATAGAGACACAAGATTTCACATTTTGAGGTATTTAGCTGTAAACCGGAAGCATCCGAGAACCTTTGAACCAGAGTTATAGCATTCTCAATCTGATGTTTGTCTGAAAGAAAGAGTGCAGTATCGTCTGCTAACTGAGTAATTTTTATTTCCTTGTCAAAGATATTGATGCCTTTGATCAAGCTGTTCTTAATTTGAATGGATAAGAGTTCAACTGTTAGCAGGAACAGAAAGGGCGCCAGAGGACATCCTTGACGGACAGATCTTGAAATTGGAAATCTTGAAGTAGTGTTAGGATACATCATAACACTGCTGTCAATATTTTTATAAAGCGTTTGAATTACTGAGACAAAGTTAGGGCCAAAGCCAAAGCTGTGTAACGTTTTGAATAGGAAATGATGCTCTATAGTGTCGAAGGCTTTGTAAAAGTCTAAAAATAAGATTAGTGCGTTCGTATTTATATATTCTGAGTAATCAAGCAGGTCGAGCACCAGTCTTATGTTAGAGCTTATATGCCTGTTTGACATGAATCCTGTTTGAGTTTCGCTTATAATTTCTTGGAGTCCAGCCTTTAGTCTTTTGGCAAAAACCGATGCAAAAATTTTGTAGTCCACATTTAGGAGTGTAATTGGTCTCCAGTTTTCTATTGATAAGACATCTTTTCCTGGTTTAGGAATCAAACATATTGTTCCTTGCTTCATAGTGGTGGACAGTTCTTTTTCTTTGATACACAATTCAAATGCCTCAAGTAAAGGTTGTTCAATTATGCTCCAAAAATGTTGATAAAACTCAGCTGATAGACCATCATTTCCTGGTGATTTACCTTTTTTAAGTGCTTTCGCAGCTTCTCTGATTTCTGTTCTTGATATTGGTTGCTCACAATTTCTTTTGAAGTTATCCGAAATTAGCGGTATATAGGTTTTGATTGATTCTATAAATCTGTCAGACACATCAGGTTGAGAAATTGTTTTGTATATATTGCTATAAAAGTGCTCCACACATTTTGACAACTCTTTGGGGTTGGATATTGTCTGGTCCCCGACTTTCAGTGAGGTAATATTGTTTCTTTTTTGATTCCTTTTTTCTAGGGAAAAGAAATAGCTGGAATTTCTCTCCCCATTTTCTAACCATCTACTTCGAGACCTTATAAAGGCTCCCTTGGCTAAGTCCATATAGTACTTGTCAATTTCTTCTTTTAATATATTTATTTTTGCTTCCTCCTCATCGTTTAACTGTGTTTTGTGTAGTAAAACATTTAGTTCTTCCATTAAATTGGTTTCTCTTGCAATATTATCTTTTTTCATTTCTTTACTTCTTTTTATACCCATCTCTCTTACTTTAAATTTGAAGATTTCCCACTTTTGTACATGATTCCCTTCTGTTTGATTGAATATTTGTTGAGCCAAGTCCTCAATTGAATCACAAAACACTTGGTCCAAGAGCAGCTTATTGTTTAACTTCCAGTACCCTCTAATGTTACCACTTTTTAGCTTTGTTCCACAGATATGCATTAATATTACTTTGTGATCAGTCAAAGGTGCGTGTTCATGTGTAACTGCCTGCGTGAACTGTAAGCACTCATTAGATATCAACCACAGGTCTATTCTTGAACGTTGTGTCCTGTTTAAGTTATTCCAGGTAAACTCATTGGTATTTGGGTTAAAGAATCTCCATGCGTCCGTCAGATTTAATTGATCGCTTACATAATTAGTACATTTGAATCTTCCACTAGGAACAGTTTTAGCAGGTATCCTGTCTAGTTGGTCATTAGGCGCATCGTTATAATCCCCTCCAATTACAACAAAGGCATTTTGATATTTGGTCTGCAACACTTGAATCTTATTGCATATCTGTGTGAACATTGGTTTGGTCATTGAAATGGAGTTATAACCGTACACGTTGCAAATAATGAAATAACAATTGTCCATTTTTTGCACCAGGATTATATATCTCCCCTCTTCCGAAAGTACCGATTCGACTACATCACCCTTAGGTTTGATCAGTAACGTGGCGACCCCTGCAGATTGATTAGTACCATGAGAAAAATAGCATTGGTCACCCCATTGACTCTTCCAGAATTTGATGTCACTCTCCAAAGAATGTGTTTCTTGTAATAATATTATATCAGCATTTTTCCTTCTGCAAAACATAAACATTGCTTTTCTTTTGACATTGTCTCTCAAGCCTCTGACATTTAAAGAAAGACATTTTAAGGAACCAAAGTATTGTTCATCTGCTTCTATCTTTATTCAACAAAAGGAAAACATATAAACTGAGAACTAGAGCTAAATTATGAGCACCTAGAGACCTATTAATTGATACTGCATTTACAAGGAAATCTCAAAGGGAACATTGTCAAACCCCGCTCCCTCCCTTCGCCCACAACCCCCTCCCGCCACCCCCCACCCCCCTCCCCCCACCCCCCAACCCTTCTCTTTAGTCAATACTCAATGTAAACACTGTAACTAAATTAGTTTACCATCAATGTATGCTTTCACGCCGATGAAGTAGGCTTTCTTTCCTAGTTTTCTTGCTGCGTCCACTTGTGGCCACTTGGAGCTGCGGATCTCTTTGTCTTTAGCTGTCAAGTCTAATTTGAAGTGCAGTCTTCTGGCTTGAAGGACCTCCGACTCCCTTGCCGATCTCCATACAAGGTCTTTGTCGGATCTGCTGAGGAAACGGATAATCACCGGTCGGGTGCGCCCCTCTTCTTTGCGGCCAAGCCTGTGGCAGACGTCGACGAGGGGCGAAGTCCCCTCGCACTCCGGGGCCACAGCGTAGCAGATCTCCGTAACCACCTTCTTGAGCTTCTCTCCTTCCTGCTCCCTCAGTCCGAAGAGGCGTAGATTCCAGCGTCGGTGATGTCGCTCCTGTTCGTCCACTTTCTCCTCAAGCTCCTGCATGCGTCTCTCATAATCCGATAGTTGATTTTTTAGTTCCTCCACAGTTTCTTTTGTGTCTCCCATATCCTGGAGTAAGAGGTTCAGCTGTTCATTGATTCTGTCTATAGAGCTAGCGTTGTCGTCGATTCTCTTCATAATTTTCTCCGTGTTTTGGTTTATTGCACACATGAGGTTTTCCTGAAGGTCTTCCAGTGTAAGGGTCATTTTCCCTTTCTTCGCCTCCGGGGTGGATGAGGCGGTTTCAGGTAGGGATTCCAAATCAACCTCGATCTCGTGCTCGTCCTCCAACGTGGAAGAAGGGAACGAGTTGATCTCTCTCAAAGTGGTGTTTATTGCAATGTCCACTTTCTCAACTTTCTTGTCTCGTCCTCTTTTCCCCGACATATCACAAGCAGTTGATATCGGCGGGCCGGGGGTACTCGGCGACGTCAAATCGTGAGATTCCGCTTTAGTTTGGTGACTCACGTTCCCGTGTCACATTTCAAAGTCTGTTGCTTCTTTCAAGCTTTGAGGTCTTTGAAACGCGACGGTTAGTTTGGTCTTAGGACTCTAAATTCAGCATCTAATTCTCAGCCGCGCGCACGCCAAACGTTGGCGTCCGCCATCTTTCCTCGTTTCCCCACCGGACCTACCGCTTCCTGGTTGCTACGTACGTCGGTGACGTCATTCCACGCACCGTACGTACAGGTCCGCTGGGACTCTAGATTGTCCGTGAGTTTTCTTTCTTTGTGCCTTGATTGATGTATTATTCTGCGTTTTTGCTGTGGTTTCGAGCCTTGATAAAAGTATGCTAAAATAATTATGTTTACTGTAGATCACTCTGGTGCTGGCTAGACCGCACTTCCGCATTACGTCAGTGTGACGTCACTTAGTGCTCGCGCAGTACGTACAAGTTAATGATTTTGTATGTGTATTTTTGAAAAGGAAATGTTGGAAGGGACAAATTAAGCAACCACAGTTTTTGTTTATTTAGATACGCTGTGGAGCGGAGAAAATTGGGGGGCACTTTCTGGCTCCTTTGGACTGTTTCCCTTTTGAGTGGGCATTTATTTCTGAACACTTGTGATATATTTGGATATCAGTATTTATGTATAATACACATTTGCATAACCCACCTGTTCTGTCTGTGTTGGTGGTGTTCATCATATGTCATATATACAAAAGGGTTTATGCCATGTAGCACATGCCCTTGTGAGGATTGCAGCATTGTAAGGAAAACTCACCGATTATAACAAACCCTTATATCCTATACGTCAGGAGGGAAACCTGACTGGCACCCCTAAAAAGAACTTAACAATCATAATAAAAATAACAACAAAAAGAATAACAAACTGTCAATCCGTCACAAGACAAACCCTGAAACTAAAATATATGTTGTCAAAATTAACACTGATTTTCATTTTTATTTAGTCTGATTTTAGTCGACTCAAACATCTGGACATTTTAGTCACAGTTTTAGTCTCATGAGAAACTTTTAATTTAGTTTTAGTCCAATTTTAGTCACAAAAATATCACTTTGACTAAAATAACTAAATATTTTGTTGATGTAATGAACCCTGTAATGTCTCCTTCAGGGCGAACAGGAAGCATCACTACAGTCTCCAGATCAGCAGCCGGCTGGGACGCTCCTCCCGCTACAAGGAGCAGTTCATGTTCCTCTACAGGTACAACGTTATTCTGGGAACCGAGACTTACAATCACACTGCATCACTCAGATCACACCAACATCAGACCTGAATACTGTAAATACTTCATCCGGCTCCATGTCTAACCCTGTGTAGGGACGACATGGTGAATCTGATCGGGACGTACCAGTTTGACGACACCAAGACGCTGAATGAAGATGCTTTTTCTCGAGAACCGTACATCCTGAGGTTCAAATGTCCCACGACAGGTGAACGCATCACGAAGTCTCCCTGAACCCGGACAGTAGATACAGACGGATCTCTGGAGTCTCCCATATATGGTCATGTGTGGTTAACCTCTTACCCCCCGCCTGAACCAAGTGCATTCTGTCCTCTTTGGTTATTATATAGGGCTGTGTAGCACCTCATTTGAAAGCTGAGACCCACAAGACTGATCTTTTTCCTCGCGTTGTTGCTGTGTTGTGTCACCTTTTTTATGTTTTTTTGTTTCTTTTTTTGGTCACATTTTGATTGAATTTTTGTCGTTTTTTTGTTTAATTTTTGTCATTTTTTTGTTGAATTTTTGTCACTTTTTTGATACATTTTTTTTTTTTTTTGTAATTTTTTGTTTATTTTTTGTAATTTTTTGTTGAATTTTTGTCACTTTTTGGTTGAATTTTAGTCACATTTTTTTTTTTTTTTTGTAATTTTTTTTTTATTTTTTGTTGAATTTTTTGTTGAATTTTTGTCATTTTTTTGTTTAATTTTAGTCACATTTTTGTTGAATTTTTGTCACATTTTTTTAAAAAGCTTTGTAATTTTTTGTTTATTTTTGGTAATTTTTTGTTTAATTTTTGTCACATTTTTGTTTAATTTTTGTCACTTTTTTGTTTAATTTTTGTCACATTTTTGTCATTTTTTTGTTGAATTTTTGTCACATTTTTGTTGAATTTTTTCCAAATTTTTGTAGATTTTTTGTCACTTTTTGGTTGCGTTTACATCCTTGTTTTCTTCTCATTTTTGTGGCTGTTTTGTTGCTTTTTTTCCCAAGAAGCTTTTTGATTGGGGTAAAGCCAAACTGGAGAAAATGGGATCCGTTCAGGTGGGAGTTAAGAGGTTAAACAGTTAAGGGGGAAAACAAGTTTGAGAAAATCTAATCTTTCTCTAATTATTCAAAAACTACTTTAACAAATACTGAATTATGAATATAGTTTTATAGTTTCTACTAAATAAGATAGATACAAATACATGGGGAGGAGCAAAGTGGTTTAACAGCCCATAAATACATGAATAACGGAGAATGCTAACATGATGCTACATGTTAGCGCCGTGCTAATGCTAACGCTAGCTAGCGCTTGCTGTGACCGCCGTTTTTCCACTTCTACAGAACAATCTGCTGTGAGTAAATATCCACATGGGCCCGATTTACACTTGACTTTATTTGTATGTGATAAATAAGTTCATATTCCACCAGAAAATGGCTAAAAAGAGTGGAAAATGTCGAAATGCTGTCTGTATATATCCCCTGTGGCGCTGACTGCCCTGCGTTACCATGGAGATCATTCCTTTTCAGAGCCGTGGGAAGATGTTTTAGTTTAGGAGGCGCTGAGGGACAAAATTTACCCCCAAAATACTTTTCCTGTGCATAAATCCTATTTATTAACCTCTTAACTCCCGACTGAACCGAGAGCATTTTCTCCAGTTCAGCTTTACCCAAATCCTGTAGGCCAGTGTAACGCCTCATTTGAAAGCTAAGATCTACAAAACTAAATGGATCTTTTTCCTCACGTCATCACATTTTTTTCCATCTTTTTTTTGGGGGGGGGGGGTATTCAACTCATTTTTTGTGTCATTTTTTTCATTTTTTTGTCATTTTTTTGTCTTTTTTGTCATTTTTTTGTCATTTTTTGTCATTTTTTGTCTTTTTTTTGTCATTTTTTAATCATTTTTTTGTCATTTTTTAATCATTTTTTTGTCATTTTTTTTGTTTTGTTTTTTGTCATTTTTTGTCTTTTTTTTTGTCACATTTTTTGTCCTTTTTTGTTCTTTTTTTGTCATTTTTTTGTCTTTTTTTGTCACATTTTTGTCACATTTTTTGTCATTTTTTGTTCTTTCTTTGTCATTTTTTTTGTCATTTTATGTCAATGTTTTCTCACTTTTTCCACATTTCCATCCTTGTTTTCATCTCAGTTTTGTTGCTATTTTCACACCTTGTTTCCAGAAGCTTTTGGATTGGGGTAAAGCTGGAGAAAATGTTCTTGGTTCAGGTGGGAGTTAAGGGGTTAATCTTGCCTGCAGTTCACACACTATCCACCGGGGGGTGCTGCAGCGCCCTCAGCACCCTGGGTTCCCACGGCCTTGTTCCTTTTATTTACAGAGAAAATCCTTTAATAATGCCTTTAAGTTGTGGGTTTTATGGTTTAAACTTGACACACACTCAGACATAATTTATTACATTTTGGATCCAGCTTCGGTTCATCCTGACCTGGATCTGGGCCTCACGGTGTTTTTAAAGGTGATACTTTCATGAGTAAATGATGATTTATTTTCTACCGATCACAGAACTGCAGGACCTGGTTTTGATCCCGGTGCACACGACTCCGGAGGAATCCGACACTGAACTGGACAAGCTCTACGACGTGTTCATGGACGTCAAGAAGAAGTGGAAAACGGACGTGAGTGAGGGACACGTGATGAGGGCAGACACTGCAGGCAAAGCCAAATGTGTTTAATGCTCACGGTTTTTCAGACTTTTGAACAATATTCTAGTTTTCCAACCTGTACATCAACAAAAAAACACAGAAATCTAAGCCCTTAACTCCCACCTGAACCGAGCACATTTCCTCCAGTTTGGCTTTACCCCAATCCAAAAGCTTCTGGAAAAAAGCTGTGAAAAAAGCAACAAACAATGATGGAAATGTGACAAAAAAGTGACGAAAAATTGATGAAAAAGTGGCAAAAATGTGATAACAAAATTACAAAAAAATGACAAAAAAATGACTAAAATGTGATAAAAAAAATTGATGAAAAAAGTGAAAAAAATGTGATAAAAAAAATGACAAAAAATTGATAAAAAATTGATAAAAAAGTGAAAAAAAGTGAAAAAAAATTACCAAAAATTGATAAAAAATGGCCGAAAAAAGTGAAAAAAAGGAAAAAAATGACTACAAATTGATTAAAAAAAAATGACTAAAAAAGTGACAAAAAAATGTGGAAAAAAATGACTAAAATGTGATAAAAAAATTGATGAAAAAATTGAAAAAAATGTGACAGAAAATGACAAAAAATGACAAAAAAGTGAAAAAAAATGAGTTGAATCCCCAACAAAAAAATGATGTAAAAAAAATCTGATAACGTGAGGAAAAAGCTCCTCTCGGTTCAGGCTCAATTCATTATTCAGATTTGGTTGCAGAAAATATGCAATTTTGCCATTTTTGTTTATACGATGCTATTTTCATATACAATTTAAATTAAATAAAATCGGCAATACAGTTTTTTTTTCTAATAATCATATCAGAAATCTGCAACAAAAGTTTCAAATTGATATTTCTGAATTTAAAAAGTATATTCACCTGCCTTAAAGGTGCATTATGCAACTTTTTATGCAAAGTGGTCTACAGGACGCTCCAGGACCAATTGCTTTGCAGGTTTTCTGGTGAAAAGGTCCTTCAGCCGTGAAAACTTTCCAAACAATTGATCCTGGAGTGTCCTGTAGAGTCAGACCACTGTGATGGAAAGTAAAGGTGCCATGCGGACCCTTCACACAGCCACTGGGTCACTACAAGGTCAAATACACACAAACATCAACTTCCTTTGTTTCGCATAAAAAGTTGCATAACGAACCTTTAAAGGAACGGACCACCGTTTTTCCACACTGAGATATGTTCTTACCTGAGCTGTGACGAGTTCATTTGTACCTGTCTGATCTTCCCCCGTGCCTTCAGTCACGTAAACACAGCGCAGACGGCGTTAGCATTTAGCCTCTCCTCCCAGGCCGGACTGGGACTGAAAAACAGCCCTGGACTCTGACCAGCCCGGCCCAAATCAGAGTAAATGTGACTTCCACAAATCCATATTTTAACCTCTGACCCCCCGCCTTAACATTAACGAGTGCATTTTCCCCAGTTTTGCTTTTTATTATTATTTTGTTGATCGGCATCATCAGCAAAAAGAGCGGGAAAGGCGGTCGTAGAAACAGAAGCAAAATCATTCATATAAATAATAAATAATAATGGTCCCTAAACTTGTGGTGCACCAAACTCCACGGAATTCCTTTTAGATTCATGTTTTTATATATACCGGGCTTTACCCAAATCTAAAAGCTTCTCGACTGGAGATCAACAATGTAACGCCTCATTTGAAAGCTAAGACCTACAAAAGTGATGGAAACTTTTCGTCAAGTCGTCACATTTTTGTCATATTTTTGTTGTTTTTTTAATCATTTTTTGTCTGTGTTTTTCTCCCGTTTTGTTGAATTTTCATCACATTTTCTCACTTTTTTGATGCTTTTCTTTTTAGCTTTTAGATTTGGGTAAAGCTCGGTTGAGGCGGGACTGGTGGCCCTTTTGTGCTCTTCCAGATTTACTCTTCCAGATTACTGCGCGGATGTCGAAGTACTCCTGGTATTATTACAGTGTAGTTTTAGTGGAGCTATAGAGGGGGAGAGGCTAAATGCTAACGCCGTCTGTGCTGTGTTTACGTGACTGAGCGCACACGTGAAGTCCAGACAGGTACACATGAACTTGTCTAAGCTCAGGTAAGAACATGTCTCAGTGTGTAAAAACGGTGGCCTGCTCCTTTAAAGGACTTTATATACGACTGAACCAGGACGAACTCACTTTGTTTCTTCAGAATGTGATGATTCTTGGAGACTTTAACGCCGACGGCGCCTACGTTTCTAAAAAAGAGATGAAGACGATTCGAATCCGCAGCGACACAAACTTCCACTGGCTCATCTCAGACGACGAAGACACGACCGCCAGCAACAAGAACGACCACACGTACGACAGGTGAAGCCCGACCAAGCCCGACCAAGCCCGGACTCGAGCGCTTTGGCAGAACCGAGTGACCAGTAAGGGTTTCTGTTTGTTTTTGTCAGGATTGTGGTTTACGGAGACGACATGTTGCAGGCCGTCGTTCCAAAATCAGCCAAACCGTTCAACTTCCAGAAAGCTTATGGACTCTCAGACGAACAGGTGAGAAATTTTCACTTACTCTTTGTCAGTAACCCTCCGATAATGACTTTAACCTCTTAACTCCCACCTGTTTTCTCCTGTTCTCCAAATTCTCCAAATCTAAAAGCTTCTTCAAAACAGCGACAAAAAACGAGAAGAAAATGATGTAAATTGACAAAAATGGCAAAAATCCAGCAAAAAAGTGACAAAAATCCAGCAAAAAAATAAAAAAATTCAGCAAAAAAAATAAAAAAAATCAGCCAAAAAAATTAAAAAATCCAGCAAAAAAGTGGCAAAAATCCAGCAAAAAAAATGACAAAAATCCAGCAAAAAAAGACAAAAATCCAGCAAAAGAGTGACAAAAATCCAGCAAAAAAATGACAAAAATCCAGCAAAAAAAGACAAAAATCCAGCAAAAAAATGACAAAAATCCAGCAAAAAAAGACAAAAATCCAGAAAAAAGCGACAAAAATCCATCAAAAAAGTGACAAAAATCCAGCAAAAAAGTGACAAAAATCCAGCTAAAAAATGACAAAAATCCAGCTAAAAAAATGACAAAAATCCAGCTAAAAAAATGACAAAAATCCAGCAAAAAAGTGACAAAAATCCAGCAAAAAAATGACAAAAATCCAGCAAAAAAGTGTCAAAAACCCAGCAAAAAAGTGACAAAAATCCAGCAAAAAAGTGTCAAAAATCCAGCTAAAAAATGACAAAAATCCAGCTAAAAAAAGACAAAAATCCAGCAAAAAAGTGACAAAAATCCAGCAAAAAAGTGTCAAAAATCCAGCTAAAAAATGACAAAAATCCAGCTAAAAAAAGACAAAAATCCAGCAAAAAAGTGACAAAAATCCAGCAAAAAAAGACCAAAAATCCAGCAAAAAAGCGACAAAAATCCAGCAAAAAAGTGACAAAAATCCAGCAAAAAAATGTCAAAAATCCAGCAAAAAAATGACAAAAATCCAGCTAAAAAATGACAAAAATCCAGCAAAAAAGTGACAAAAATCCAGCAAAAAATGACAAAAATCCAGCAAAAAAAGACAAAAATCCAGCAAAAAAGCGACAAAAATCCTGCAAAAAAGTGACAAAAATCCAGCAAAAAAGTGACAAAAATCCAGCAAAAAAAAGACAAAAATCCAGCAGAAAAGGGACAAAAATACAGCAAAAAAGTGACAAAAATCCAGCAAAAAAGTGACAAAAATCCAGCAGAAAAGGGACAAAAATACAGCAAAAAAGTGACAAAAATACAGCAAAAAAGCGACAAAAATTCAGCAAAAAAAAGACAAAAATCCAGCAAAAAAGTGACAAAAATCCAGCAAAAAAGGGACAAAAATCCAGCAAAAAAAAGACAAAAATCCGGCAAAAAAAAGACAAAAATCCAGCAAAAAAGTGACAAAAATCCAGCAAAAAAGTGGCAAAAATCCAGCAAAAAAAATGACAAAAATCCAGCAAAAAAAGACAAAAATCCAGCAAAAAAATGACAAAAATCCAGCAAAAAAAGACAAAAATCCAGCAAAAAAATGACAAAAATCCAGCAAAAAAAGACAAAAATCCAGAAAAAAGCGACAAAAATCCATCAAAAAAGTGACAAAAATCCAGCAAAAAAGTGACAAAAATCCAGCTAAAAAATGACAAAAATCCAGCTAAAAAAATGACAAAAATCCAGCTAAAAAAATGACAAAAATCCAGCAAAAAAGTGACAAAAATCCAGCAAAAAAATGACAAAAATCCAGCAAAAAGCGACAAAAATCCAGCAAAAAAGTGTCAAAAACCCAGCAAAAAAGTGACAAAAATCCAGCAAAAAAGTGTCAAAAATCCAGCTAAAAAATGACAAAAATCCAGCTAAAAAAAGACAAAAATCCAGCAAAAAAGTGACAAAAATCCAGCAAAAAAAGACCAAAAATCCAGCAAAAAAGCGACAAAAATCCAGCAAAAAAGTGACAAAAATCCAGCAAAAAAGTGTCAAAAATCCAGCAAAAAAATGACAAAAATCCAGCTAAAAAATGACAAAAATCCAGCAAAAAAGTGACAAAAATCCAGCAAAAAATGACAAAAATCCAGCAAAAAAAGACAAAAATCCAGCAAAAAAGCGACAAAAATCCTGCAAAAAAGTGACAAAAATCCAGCAAAAAAGTGACAAAAATCCAGCAAAAAAAGACAAAAATCCAGCAGAAAAGGGACAAAAATACAGCAAAAAAGTGACAAAAATACAGCAAAAAAGCGACAAAAATTCAGCAAAAAAAAGACAAAAATCCAGCAAAAAAAGACAAAAATCCAGCAAAAAAGCGACAAAAATCCAGCAAAAAAGTGACAAAAATCCAGCAAAAAAGTGACAAAATCCAGCAAAAAAGTGACAAAAATCCAGCAAAAAAGTGACAAAAATCCAGCAAAAAAGGGACAAAAATCCAGCAAAAAAAAGACAAAAATCCGGCAAAAAAAAGACAAAAATCCAGCAAAAAAAGACAAAAATCCAGCAAAAAAGTGACAAAATCCAGCAAAAAAGTGACAAAAATCCAGCAAAAAAGTGACAAAAATCCAGCAAAAAAGGGACAAAAATCCAGCAAAAAAAAGACAAAAATCCGGCAAAAAAAAGACAAAAATCCAGCAAAAAAAGACAAAAATCCAGCAAAAAAAGACAAAAATCCAGCAAAAAAAAGACAAAAATCCAGCAAAAAAAAGACAAAAATCCAGCAAAAAAGTGACAAAAATCTAGCAAAAAAAATACAAAAAATTCAGCAAAAAAAATAAAAAAAATCCAGCAAAAAAAAGACACAAATTCAGAGAAAAAAGTGACAAAAATGCATCAAAAAAGTGCCATTAAAAAAATTGACAAAACGCATTAGGAAAATAAAAAGTGACGACAATGGCAAAGAGGAGAGAATGCATTTGGTTTTGGCGGGTGGTAAGAGGTTAAAACGGGTATAGATACAGACGGCATCTCTGGAATCGCCCATATATGCTCATGTTTGTGCTAATGCTAGCGGTTAGCTAGCGCTAGCTACGCCTGCCGTTTTTTCATATGTCCAAATGGGCCCGATTTAGACTTGACTTCATTTATGTGATAAATAAGTTTATGTTCCAGCAGAAAATGGCTAAAAAGGGAAAAGATTTGATGCCGTCTGTGTCTGTCCCCATCCAGTAGCTCCAAGACTTTCTAGATGCATTTTGTTTCTGTTCTGAACATCCTGAACCCAATCTGTGAACATTTGAGTCAAATAGAAAAGTTAAGGACAAAACTCAAGTCATTTTCTTTGAAATAACATCTTGGCTAATTCTCCTGGATGACGTCCACCTACCTCAACTCCTGGACTACAAACTGATGCTTTTCCACACGCTTTAAAGGGACATTTCAGGATGTTTGACATAGGGCCTCATTTCCTAGTTATCCAGAGTGCAGTTCTTATATTTGAAGAGTTTCATGGCGCTAGGCTAATGCAAGGCTAGTGCATGTCTATGGTATCAGCTAGCCTGCATTAAAAACAGTGTGACCCACAGAGCACCTGAGGCAAATCACTGATAACACCAGACTAACCATATACATGTCTGTCTTATATTTGAGCAGCGTCAGCTTCGTGGTTGTATAAGCTACGCGGCGGCGGAGTGATCTGCTTGAAAATAGTCCCTCAAAATGCGATCATTCATGTGATGCAGATCAGTTATATTCCAAACATGACTCTATGGACACAGACATGTATATGGTTAGTCTGGTGTTATAAGTGATTTGCCTCAGGTGCTCTGTGGAGCGGGTCACACTGTGTTTAATGCAGGCTAGCTGATACCATAGACATGCACTAGCCTAGCGCCACGAAACTCTTCAAATATAAGAACTGCATGAATTACAAAAAAAATATCTCCATAAATCAGCAACACTCTGGATAAATGAGGCCCTATGTCAAACATCCTGAAACATCCCTTTAAAGTTGCAGCTGATGCAAGTCATTTGCAGATCTGGATCGGTCACGCTGAATATCGCGTCATATCAATAACAACGCACCTACATTTAAAAACACAGAGCGACGCCTTAACGGCGGAGGAGTCGCTGTGCGGGTGTTTCAGTTTCAACAATCAAATAATCACATTTATTCCGTAACTCACTTTTATGAAAGTAAAAGCCGCCGTTCTCTTGAAACATTTGCTCAGCTTGCCGGATGAAAAGGTTGGAGACCCCCCTGCTTTAAAACACAATGATGAATGTCGTGTTTTGTTTGTTTAGGCTTTAGACGTGAGCGACCATTATCCTGTGGAAGTCACACTCAAGTCCAAGATCCCAGATGAAGAAGACGGTAAGGTTCGGCGCTCCAGTCTATTCATATTCTTCAGCAGATATTCCTTCACTGCGCACTGTATATGTGCTTGATTAAAGAGGGGGTGTTCTGCTTTTGTCAGCCCCATAGCACCAGTCTATATCACACTACAATGATGACAAACCTTCTGTTGGTCTGTAAATGCAGTAAATTAGAATAACTGCCTTGTATAAAATGTCTCTCTCAAAATGGCTGTAGTGAATGTCTTGAAATAGGCCTCTGTCTTTTTAACCCATTAACTCCCGCCTGAACTGAGCTCATTTTCTCCAGTCTGGCTTTACCCCAATCCAAAAGCTTCTGGAAAAAAAACTGAGATGAAAACAATGATGGAAATGTGACAAAAAAGTGACGAAAAATTGATGAAAAAGTGGCAAAAATGTCACAAGAAATTGACAAAAAATTGACAAAAACGTGACAAAAAATTGATTAAAAAAAATTGACAAAAATTTGACCAAAAAAATGAGAAAAATGTGACAAAAATATGATAAAAATGTGATAAAAAATTGACAAAATTTGACAAAAATGTGACAAAAAAATTAGAAAAAATTGACAAAAATGTGACAAAAATGTGATAAAAAATTGACAAAAAAATGACAAAAATGTAACAATAATGTGATAAAAATTTGACAAAAAAATTACAAAAAGTTACAAAAATGAGTTGAATACCCACAAAAAAATGGAGAAAAAAATCTGTTGACGTGAGAAAAAAGATCCTCTTGGTTCAGGCGGGAGTTAAGAGGAACCTCTGAGCCTTTAGACACGCCCCCTCCACACGCTGTCTGTGGCATCAGTGGGGAGGGGGTTCTGCTGAGGAGCAGTGGTTGGTTACTCGGCTGGTGACGAAAGCTCGGAGGCGTCTCCAGGAGGTGGGGGCGTTCCTAGGAGGACTCAGGCAAACCTATCCCTAAAATGGCCGCCATCAGAGTTTTTACAGATTACTCAGAAATACGTGAATGTGCCAAGGCAACACTTCAGCCATGTTTTTAATGAGGGAATGACAGAATAACAGGATGGAAAGCTTGAAAAAGTCTTTTTGTGAGATTAACTAAACTAAACCAAAATCAGTCATGCCGTATGAGAAGAGTGCCCTTAAATCTGCCTGACCTTTGTGTGCCTCAGGGGGGCTGGATGAGGCGGAGCTGCTGCGTGCTCTAGTGCCCACACTCTCGTCGCTGGTGGACGACGAGGTCCTGGATCTGCAGAAAGGAAACCTGCTTCTGGAGAGGGAGAAGCTCAACCTGGAGATCCAGCTGCTCAAGATCAAAATGGAGAAATACAAATGAGGGCTTCAGGCTGTGCAGGAGTCCACACTGCGGCGAGAATAAAGGAAAAACCCGGCTCAACACGGATAAGCTGAAACTAAGCGGGTGTAAATCACAAGATACCTCATAATAACTTGATATTCTAAATGCTGAATGTACTACAATATGTTGACACTGCGTTAATGATGATAATAATAATAATGAACCAGACTTCGTGTATCATTTATTCACTCCATACTCGATAATATAGCTCATGATAAATGATGATTAGCTCCAATTTTAGAGACAGAAACACATTTCATCCGACAAACAAGGAGCAAAATGACAACGTTGGTTTACAATATTCATCATTCATCACATCAGTTGCATTTAACTCTGGTTTCAAGGGGGTTTATTAGGACAAAATGAACCAAACCTGGAGTCGGCAACATCTATGTAAAGTTAACATGGGGTTGAACCAGTGTGGCATGTTTTTTTAACCTCTTAACTCCCGCCTGAACCGAGAGGATCTTTTTCCTCACGTCATCAGATTTTTTTCCAGCATTTTTTGTTGGGTATTCAACTCATTTTTGTAACTTTTTTTGTCATTTTTTTGTCATTTTTTTGTCCTTTTTTTTTGTAAATTTTTGTCATATTTTTGTCATTTTTTGTAATTTTTTGGTCATTTTTTGGTCATTTTTTGGTCAATTTTTGTCACATTTGTTATTTTTGTCGTCACATTTTTGTCACATTTTTTGTCATTTTTTGAATAAATTTTTCTTCAATTTTTTATCCATTTTTTGTGATTTTTTTTGTCACATTTTTATCACATTTTTGTATTTTTTTTTTCTTACATTTTTTTGTACATTTTTGTATTTTTTTGTAATTTTTTGGTCAATTTTTTATCAATTTTTTGTCATTTTTTGTCACATTTTTATCACATTTTTATAATTTTTTTGTCCTTTTTTTGTCACATTTTTATCACATTTTTGTAATTTTTTCGTCCTTTTTTGTTGCATTTTTGTCATTTTTCCATACATTTTTTTCCCATCAATTTCATTTCCCATTTTTGCCACTTTTTCATCAATCTTTCGTCACTTTTTTGTCACATTTTGTCATTTTTTTGTTTTCGTCTCAGTTTTGTTGCTATTTTCACAGCTTTTTTCCAGAAGCTTTTGGATTGGGGTAAAGCCAAACTGGAGAAAATGTGCTCGGTTCAGGTGGGAGTTAAGGGGTTAATGACTGAAAAAAGACGGGAATGTGTTGACCTGAGGGAGTCTGAGGGAGTCTGCCCCGAGCACCGAGGCCCCTGAGACTCGGTGCAGACCTGAGGGAGTCTGCTCCGAGCACCGAGGCCCCTGAGACTCACTGCAGACCTGAGGGAGTCTGCCCCGAGCACCGAGGCCCCTGAGACTCGGTGCAGACCTGAGGGAGTCTGCTCCGAGCACCGAGGCCCCTGAGACTCACTGCAGACCTGAGGGAGTCTGCCCCGAGCACCGAGGCCCCTGAGACTCGGTGCAGACCTGAGGGAGTCTGCTCCGAGCACCGAGGCCCCAGAGGATCTTCAGACTGTGCTGAATCTTCTTGCTGTGAGGTGGACATACCAAGGAGTTATCTGCCCCACCTCACAGCCAGAAGATCCTTCTCTCTGCTGCTTCGTCTGTCGGGCGTCCAACCATCAACCTCACATGGGCAAAGTACAAGTACATATATAGATACTTTCACTTTACTTCAGCACATTTCATGATGAATACTTTTTACTTTATACTCCACTACATCTTTACATTGGGTTAAAAGTATTTGTGACCTCTCTGTGATGAACGGGTTTAGTCCCAGTTCAGACTTGGTGCTTTACTCTAGACCTGGTTTGATTCAAATGATTAAAAAAGTCTTGCACATTAAACTCTTAAATACTTTTTACTTATAAAGTTCATTTTACAATTCATACTTTTACACATGCGTTTCCAATGACATCACGCATAGTACCGGCGGCCATTTTGAATAGCATTATTTGGGCTAATCCATCCCATCAAAGAGGAAACAGAAAACCTTTCTCTGTGATGTTTACAGTTTGTCAACAAAGTCTCCGTCTCAGTCAGCGTTTAAGATGCTCAAGACGTTAGCATGCTACCGGTTAGCAACTGTTAACCATTGACATTCAATCAACCGTCAGCGGCTTCAACACGATAAACACGTGTGTGGCAGCTCTGACGCCGTCACATGTTGTAGGCAAGGTTTGGAGCGTGGTTCAAGTCAGAACTGAGCTGTTGAAGCTAAATGCTAACCGGTAGCATGCTAACATCTGACTTACTGCTTTCTTCATGTTACCTGAGGTACTTTAAAGAGCAACTAAACGGGCGTGGCAGAGCCTTTCCCCGCCCACAAAGTAAAGTCAAAAAGTGCTGAGAAAGGGGTGGTCTCGGAGGCTTTGGGGGAGACGAGGGGGGTGAGTGTGTGGGCGGGGTCTGCTCTGTTGACAGTCTCAGACCACGCCCCTCGATCTGACAGGACTGACGGACGGCTGTTACCGCTGTCACGTACATTCTCATGACTTGTGATTGCTTGATGTAGCAACTAGTGATGCGGGTCAGGGTTTTTTCAACCCGCGGGTCCCGCATTTGGAGCAGGTTCTAACCCGACCCAGCCCGCCCCGCAACGTTGTTCTATTTTTACAACCCGCCCCGTCCCTGCACCCGCAACCATTAAATATTACGCGTTACAAATATGATCCGTATGAACAGCACCGGCGTGTCATCGCTCTCGCGCTGGGCGAGAGGGAGAGAGGAAGAGCAGAGGTCGGCCTAACACGAAGTCACAGTCGCACATACGGTGAAAACAGGAGACATGAGCTCCACAAACGCGTTCTCTGGATCACAAGCTGCTTCTTTTATGAAAATCCCACGTATATTTACGCCAAAAACCTGCTGTAAAGACGACGGTGGAACCCGCAACCCGCGCATCACTAGTGGCAACTATCCTACAAAAAAAAAAAGATGGCCGCTGGTAGACGACTCGCTCGCCGTCAGTGACTGCGAACAGAGAGAGCATCTCACAGTAGCTTTTCTAAGGGATTTATTCCTCTGCACCAACTCAGCCGAAGCGTGAGCATCGCAGGGGCGCCATCTACTGGTCTGACTCAGGAGCTCAGGCGGTGTGTGCGCGACGCGTGTCCTGGTTGCTGCGTGACGGAGGCGGAGGCGTGTGTGGGCGGGGCCACAGAGGCGTGTGTGTGGGCGGGGCCACAGAGGCGTGTGTGGGCGGGGCCACAGAGGCGTGTGTGTGGGCGGGGCCACAGAGGCGTGTGTGGGCGGGGCCACAGAGGCGTGTGTGGGCGGGGCCACAGAGGCGTGTGTGGGCGGGGCCACAGAGGCACAGAGGCAGAACCACGGGCAGAACTGATGACGTTTTGTGGACGCCGTGGACACTCTCCTCCAACCACAGAATATCAAATGTAGTTGCTGCGTGAAACCAGTAGAGGCGCTAATCCTGCGGTTTTAGACACAAAAGTGAGATTTTGAACAAGTTTGCACCAAATGTCAACATATTGACTGGGACATGTGGCTAACTCTATTCAACCATTTAGACCGTTTATCAGCAAAACAAAGTGGATTTGGTGTTTAGTTACTCTTTAAAGAGACAGAGGCCTATTTCAAGACATTCACTACAGCCATTTTGAGAGAGACATTTTATACAAGGCAGTTATTCTAATTTACTGCATTTACAGACCAACAGAAGGTTTGTCATCATTGTAGTGTGATATACACTGCGTTCCAAATTATTATGCAAATTGGATTTTTGTGTCAAAAAGGTAAAAAAAAAAACAATAATAATGAAACTCATGGATTTTATCGTGTCTTGGGGCTCTATGAATCACTGACATTAATCTCAGAGACCTGGGATGATTAGTTGTCGGGTTAAGCCCAGTTAAGGGAAAAACTACTGAAAAAGGGTGTTCCACTTTATTATGCAGATCATCATTTTCAAGCAATATGGGACAGAAAAAGGGTCTTTCTGCTGATGAAAAGCGTGAAATAGTTGAATGCCTTGGTCTAGGTATGAAAACCTTCGATATTTCATGAAAGATTAAGTGTAATCATCGTACTGATTAGAGATTTGTGGATGATTCAGACACACTCAGGTTTGTGCAGATAAAGGCACAATATGGACGGTTTCTGCCAGACAAACACATCAGATTAGGAGAACAGATGCCACAAAGCAGCATTCAGGTATTTGAAGCTGCTGGTGCCTCTGGAGTGCCCCAAACATCAAGGTGTAGGACCCTCCAGAGGCTGCAGTTGTGCATAAACCTTCTATCCGGGCCTCCCCTAAACGGTTAATTGAAGCTGATGAACAGAAACGGCTGCAGTGGCTCAGAAATACATGAAGACTCATTTTCAAACAGTCTTGTTCACTGATGAGCGCCGTGTAGCCCTGGATGGTCAGATGGATGGAGGAGTGGATGGAGGTGAATGACCACAATGTCCCAACAAGGCTGTGACGTCAGTAAGGAGGGGGCGGAGTCATGTTTTGGGCCAGAATCATGGTGAGAGAGTTGGTCGGCCCTTTTAGGCCCTTTTAGGCTCCCTGAAGGTGTGAAAATGGCCTTTGAAAAATATGTGGAGTTTCTGACTGACCACTGTCTTCTATGCTACAAAAAGAAGAGCCGTGCTTTCCCAAACAAAATCCTCTTCATGCATGACAACGCACCATGTCCTGCTGTAAAGAAAACCTCTGCATCACTGGCTGCTATGGGCATAAAAGGAGAGAAACTCATGATGTGGACCCCCTCCTCCCCTGACTTTAACCTTATTGAGAACCTTTGGAGCCTCAACAAAAAAAACTTCTATGAGGGTGGGAGGCAGTTTTCATCCAAACGGCAGCTCTGGGAGGCTATTCTGACATCCTGCAAAGAAATCCAAGCAGAAACTGTCCAAAAACTTACAATTTTAAGGGATTTAAGAATTCTGAAGCTGCTATCACACAAGGGCTCCTATGGTAAAATATAACTTGACCTGTTAATATTTTTTTGATTGAAATAGCTTTTGATTTCAGTAAATATGACCTCCTAATGCTACAAATACAACAAATGACCATTTTCAGTTAATTACAAGCTTTAAAATGTATTGAAACGATGAGTTGCATAATAACTTGGAACAGTGGATTTTGAGGTTTTTACTATATTTATTTTTGAAAAAAATACTGTTATCACTAGGACATTTTTTCCACCACATTTAAATGATCCTCTACCAGTTAAAGACTTAAAAAATATGCTGACTCTCATTTGAGTTGACAATTTAGAAAATCTTAGAAAAATGTCATTTGCATAATAATTTGGAACGCAGTGTAGACTGGTGCTATGGGACTGACAAAAGCAGAACACCCCCTCTTTAACCTCTTAACTCCCGCCTGAACCGAGAGGATCTTTTTCCTCACGTCAGATTTTTTTTACATCATTTTTTTGTTGGGTATTCAACTCATTTTTGTAACTTTTTTTTATTTTAATTTTAAATTTTGATCACATTTTTGTCATTTTTAGTCACATTTTTGTCATTTTTTTTGTCCATTTTTTGTATTTTTTTTGGTCAAATTTTTATCACATTTTTGTCATTTTTAGTCACATTTTAGTAATTTTTTTTGTCAATTTTTTGTATTTTTTTGGTCAAGTTTTTTTGTCATTTTTTGTCAATTTTTAGCATTTTTTGGTCAAATTTTTATCACATTTTTGTCATTTTTTCGTCTAATTGACTGCATTTACAGACCGACAGAAGGTTTGTCATCATTGTAGTGAGATATAGACTGGTGCTATGGGACTGACAAAAGCAGAACACCCCCTCTGTAAGGCGTAATTTCTGGTGTTATGCTAATTTGCGCCACCAGATGGCAGTAGCGGCCCGTGCGTAGGAGACTGACGTCCCCGGTCTCGCGCAGAGTTAGCTCAGTTCTGCGTCAGGTTTTCAACTGACGTCACGAAAGGCAGAGCCGCGTCTGAAAACTGTACTTGTCTGTTTACAGGTGGGTTGAGAACATGAAGCTCTGTCCGGGTAACACTAGTGGGACAATTGTTCATTTTGAGAAGATGTTTCATTTATGACAATTGTATGTTTTGGCGGTTCTTTGTACAAAACCACAACCGCCGCGAGCTGCCGTTAGCTCCGGTTACTACAGACGTTGGTCCGATATTTCCATTGTTTTTTCATATTGTTGACACACATTGGTGTTTTGAAGCAGTTGAGTACATTTAGTGAGCTGGAGATCTGTAATTAGTCATTCTTATGCCAAGTTTAAGGTTGTTTTTGTAGCAGAATATGTATGAGAGACTGACGTCCCCGGTCTCGCGCAGAGTGAGCTCAGTTCTGCGTAACGTTTTCAACTGACGTCACGAGAGGCAGAGGGTTAGCGCGAGATCGTCTGCTCCGGAGGGACAGTCTGCTGTGAAAACGTGAGATATCATGACAGGGAAATGCTTAACCTCTTAACTCCCGCCTGAACCGAGAGGAGCTTTTTCCTCACGTCATCACATTTTTTCCCCAACATTTTTTTGTTGGGTTTTCAACTCATTTTAGTAACTTTTTTGTAATTTTTTATCACATTTTTGTCATTTTTTTTTCGTCCATTTTTTCGTCCATTTTTTATCATTTTTGTCACATTTTTGACATTTTTTTAATCATTTTTTTGTAATTTTTTTGTAATTTTTTTTTCACATTTTGTCACATTTTTGTCATTTTTTCGTCAATTTTTTCGTCAATTCTTAATCCATTTTTTGTCACATTTTTGACTTATTTTTAATCAATTTTTTGTAATTTTTTTGTCAATTTTTTCGTCCATTTTTAATCATTTTTTTGTCATTTTTTCGTAATTTTTTTTCAATTTCTTGTGACATTTTTGCCACTTTTTCATCAATTTTTTGTCTTTTTTTTTATTTTCTCGTCAGTTTATCAAATTTGTGTCATTTTTGTGTCAAATTTTTTATCACATTTTTGTCATATTTTTAAAAAATTTTGTGTTTTTTGTTTTGTTTTTTTGTATTTTTTTGTACATTTTTGTTGTAAATTTCTTGTGACATATTTTTTGTCATTTCTTTGGTCATTTTTGTCAAATTTTTGCCACTTTTTCATCAATTTTTTCCTCACTTTTTTGTCACATTTCCATCATTGTTTTCGTCTCAGTTTTGTCATTTTTTGTCACTTTTTTTTGTTTTTTTGGTCAATTTATCAAAATTTTAGCACATTTTTGTCATATTTTTTGATATTTTTTTTTCATTTTTTGGTAATTTTTTGTAAATTTTTTCTCAATTTCTTGTGACATTTTTGCCACTTTTTCATCAGTTTTTTGTCACATTTCCATCATTGTTTTCGTCTCAGTTTTGTTGCCATTTTCACAGCTTTTTTCCAGAAGCTTTTGGATTGGGGTAAAGCCAAACTGGAGAAAATGTGCTCGGTTCAGGTGGGAGTTAAGGGGTTAACCTTAAGGATCAGGATTATTTGTATTTTTAGACAAACCAACTCACAGATCTATACAAACTCACAGCAGACCCTCTGGAGCAGACGATCCAGCACTAACCGAGGCAGAGCCGCGTCTGAAAACTATATTTGTCTGTTTACAGAATAAAGCCTGTGTCTGTCTTCACGGGGGAAACATCTCCTTCACTTCATGAGGGCCACTCCTGTCCGGGTACAAGGCGGCCGTGAAGCAGGTAAAGCAGGATCTTCATGATGCTCGGGTTTTGTTGGTGTCACTGTAGCAAAACAAATAACTGTACAATATGAGACTGTGCGCAGCATAAAGTGTCATTAAAGGAACAGGCCAGCGTTTTTACACACTGAGATATGTTCTTACCTGAGCTGTGACGAGTTCTTTAGGACCTGTCTGATCTTCAGTCACGTAAACACAGCGCAGACGGCGTTAGCATTTAGCCTCTCCCTCTCTCCTCTATAGCTCCAAAACAGGTCAAGATAGAAGCTACCAAGCTCTTCCACGTTTTCCCTATTTAAATATGGTTACGTGAAGTGTTCCACTACAAAGTATAATTACACAAAATTAAACAATGTGGATTTTCTAAGCGGATAAAAGGGGGAACTATATTGTAAGGTGTAATAATACCAGGAGTAGTTCAAAATCCATGCAGTAATCTTCATTTTACTGCGCAGTAATCTTCACTTTACTGCGCAGTAATCTTCATTTTACTGCGCAGTAATCTTCACTTTACTGTGCAGTAATCTTCATTTTACTGCGCAGTAATCTTCACTTTACTGCGCAGTAATCTTCACTTTACTGCGCAGTAATCTTCACTTTACTGCGCAGTAATCTTCACTTTACTGCGCAGTAATCTTCACTTTACTGCGCAGTAATCTTCACTTTACTGCGCAGTAATCTTCACTTTACTGCGCAGTAATCTTCACTTTACTGCGCAGTAATCTTCACTTTACTGCGCAGTAATCTTCACTTTACTGCGCAGTAATCTTCACTTTACTGCGCAGTAATCTTCACTTTACTGCGCAGTAATCTTCACTTTACTGCGCAGTAATCTTCACTTTACTGCGCAGTAATCTTCACTTTACTGCGCAGTAATCTTCACTTTACTGCGCAGTAATCTTCACTTTACTGCACAGTAATCTTCACTTTACTGCGCAGTAATCTTCACTTTACTGTGCAGTATCGAAGGCCTTTCTCAAGTCCAGAAAGACCGCCCCCACCACACCACCAACATCAAGACTAGATTTGACGTCTTCTAGTAAGTAGCAACATGTGGACTCTGTGGAGTATCTTTTCCTGAACCCAAACTGGCAGGGATGTAACGCATCAGTGTGCTCGATTTGCTCCACTAGCTGCTCTGCCACCACCTTCTCAAACACCTTGGAGATGGCTGGTAGGATACTAATACTGTAGGTCGATAGTTTGACACACAGAGCTTGTCTCCTGACTTGAAAATGGGCTTGACTACTGCTTTTTTCAACGCCAACGGAACATTGTTTTCATTTCTAGATTGATTCACAGCTATTGTTAGTACTGGAATTAGAGTCATTTTGTGTTCCTTTAAAAGCGATGTATCAAGACCAAATATGTCCTTTGCTTTACTAGTTTTTAAATTTGCTATTATTTTGGAAATGTTGTCTTCATTTACACTCTGCAACCTACAGTAAGATGCATTGCCAACCCCATGATCATCTCGGCAGCAGTTCACTTCAGAAAAAGTCTCCGCCAGGTCTAATACAGAATCCAAGAAATAATCATTGTAATGTTTAGCCAGAATAGAGCCCTCATTTTGAACTATTCCATCGATTTTGAGCTGTAAGTGCTCCTTCCCAATAGTTTATCCATGCTCCTCCACAGATTTTTACAATTACCCTTTGCCTCTTTAATTAAGTTTAGAAAAAAATGTGCTTTTGCCTTTCGAAGCAGAATGGTGACTTTATTTCTCAGGGATTTATAGATGTAATGATCAGTGGTTAATTTAGTTTTAAGAGAAACATTGAGGGCTTTATCCCTCTGTTTCATGTTTGAGCTGTGTATATTTATCAATTTGATCCTTTATAGCAGTTCTGATATAGTTGCATGTCTGACCACAGCTTTCGATATCAATGTTGGAGGCCCAGTCAATTTCATCCAAATCATTTTCTCTTGATTTCTTTTAGAGATATGAGGAAATTTACATCGTTTAATTGTTCTTCATTTATGTATCTTGATTTCTTTAATTTCCTGGCTATTAGAACAAGATTATGACCAGACAGTCCAGTTATCAGGGTGTATGTTTGAATTGCCCTGTCTGGTTTATTGGATAAAATTAAATCTATCAAAGTTTGAGAAGTTCTTGTGATTCTAGTTGGCTTTTTAATCAGTTGTGTCATTTGTATCGAGTTTGCAAAGTCTTTTAGGTGTTTCCTCTTGCCTTTGTCTAATATGAGGTTAAAAGCCTTTTAAAAGTGTATAAAAATGTCAAATCCAAGTGAAACCTTTTCCCGCCTCCTCTGCCCTTTCAATGACTTTTCCTTTAATAAACGTAAAGTGTGTTTTTCAGTCGTGCTCTTAGTCCCATTAAGTGACTTTTCATAATAATGTCCATCATTTATCTCTTCATATTTCTGAGGTTTCATTCAAATATTACTGTGTTCATTATGAGGTGGAATTATTTTATTCTTGCAGCTCAATATTTGTTCAATTTAAAATCCTAAATTCATCAGAAATTGGGATTTTAACCTCTTACCCCCCGCCTTCACCGAGCACATTTTCTCCAGTTCGGCTTTACCCAAATCTAAAAGCTTCTCGACTGGAGCTCACAGCCTTCAGGCCAGCGTCACGCCTCATTTGAAAGCTAAGACCGACATGTTCTCACGTTTTTCTTTTATCCAGAACATGTGCCTGGTGAAGGTGGGGGTTAAGAGGTTCAATGATGACAATAAACGTGACACTTAATGCCGGGGGGAAAATAAGCACTTCTAACCTCTTAACTCCCACCTGGGCATGTTTTCTCCACTGCTCCCAATTCTCCAAATATGATCAAAACAGTGAGGAAAAAATAGAAGAAAATGAGGATGAAAACGCAACAAAAAAGTAACAAAAAGTGACAAAAATGCAGCAAAAAAGCGTCAAAAAAGTGATAAAAAAGTGAAAAAAAAATGCAGCAAAAAAGTGACAAAAAAGTAACAAAAAAGCGACAAAAATGCAGCAAAAATGCAGCAAAAAAGTGACAAAAAAGTGACAAAAAAAGCAACAAAAAAGTAGCAAAAAAGTGACAAAAAAGTGACAAAAAAAGTGACAAAAAAAGCAACAAAAATTCAGCAAAAAAGGGACAAAAAAGGGACAAAAAAGCAACAAAAATGACAAAAAATAGAAGAAAATGAGGATGAAAATTCAGCAAAAAAGCGTCAAAAAGGGACAAAAAAGCAACAAAAATTCAGCAAAAAAGTGACAAAAAAGTGACAAAAAAAGTGACAAAAAAAGTGACAAAAATGCAGCAAAAAAGTGACAAAAATTCAGCAAAAAGTGACAAAAAAGTGACAAAAAATAGAAGAAAATGAGGATGAAAACGCAACAAAAATGCAGCAAAAAGGCAACAAAATGAGATAAAAATGCAACCTGAAAAAGAGGAGAAAATGCCTGTGGTTTTGGCGGGAGGCAAGAGGATAAACAGCACAATGATCCAGAGTGTTTCCAGCTTTGGGCTTTGAAGAGGATGGTATCGATTCTTCATCAGCATCAGTTCCTGTTCAAGTGTTTGAGCAGATCTTTCACATATGGAGATGAAACTGGGCAAATATCATCCAATTCCTGCTTATTCCAACTGGTTTTCCTCATTGTCCTTCAACAGCTTTACAGTCTCCAAACAGATTTATTTTGTTTTTGTTTTGTTTATTTGTCGCTCTTGTTGTGACGTCACATCCCGTCAAAGTGAAAGTAGAAAGTGTTGAATAAAGTAAGAGCTTCGACGATGTCCAGAAGAATGAGCCCGGACTAAAGTGGTCCAAAGCAGAGCTGCAGTCGGTCTAAAGGCTCTGGGCAGGTCTCGGTAGGTCCGTCTGATTTTTCCTCCATTATTAGGATTGATTTGAGTGTTTTTCCTTTTGAAGGCGCAGTCATCGTGTCTCCGTGTGACGCACTTAAGAAACCACAGGTTTTACGCTTCAAACACTTGGAAAACAGTTTGTTCTGAAGCAGTTTTTCGGATGAAAAACATGGATTGAGTTGTTTCTAGATGAAGCTCCGTGTCTTTATAGAGATGGGGATTTGATCAACACTTTTCTACACTTGTTTTTCTTCTATAGTTCCGAACTTTGACACTATATCTCTGGTTCCGACAGAAGTGTCTGGGACATTATGAACGGCTTAAAGACACTTTACATCTACACAAACACTGACACATGTTCATTAATGCATCATTCATGGGCCTGACGTCACGTGGTGTCTCTGAGGAGGATCAGGATCTAGGCCTATACGGAAGGGCGAGTCTCTTTGTTTCCCCAAAGGCTCAGATTTTCATCCTGTGTCCTGGACATTTAAGACATAACACCTCTTTTGTTCAGTCATAGAAACCACAGATCTACTGTGAAGCCAATCCACCGGGATAGTGCGCCCCCTGCTGGACCAAGCGGATCCACCACGGTATTTACAGTCTTGAGAAAGAAACTTAACCATGTTTTGTGCAGTTTTTGAAAAGAATGTTTAAACATGTTTCATATTTTACAATTGTATTGTTGGGATTATGTTCGTAGTTCAGGATGTGCCGACGTGTGACTGAGTTTACATGTTCTATGTTTCACTCCAGCTGTTTTAATGTGTTTCCCAGGGAACTGTACACAGTATTGTTTATTATTATTTATGTGTTTAAATTAACATTTGTGTGAATCAAACAGGCCATTGCTGTAATCAGTGAAAACAGGAGAAACCATTGGGTTCATGTTAGTTTGCAGATGTAATGGGCTTATGCACAGTGACCCCACGTGTTTCCGCCTGGACAGTAAACCAGACGCTGTCCTTCCTGTCCGTTCTCTCTTCCCATTAAACATGAGCAGGTCCCACAGAAATGAAGCGATGCCTAAAGATCTGGTGAAGGACAGAGAGTAAAAGTTCAGATGTGACGGAGCAGGTTAGAAAATATTACATGAGACGTAACGACTTCACTGGAGGAAACTCCGTGTTCATAACGTGGATGTTTTTGTCTTGAGGCTAACGCGGCTAACGAGGCTAACGAGGCTAACGAGGCTAACGCGGCTAACGCGGCTAACACAAAATATACTAAATAAAAGTAGCGCAAAGTTTTGAACGAGCTGCGCAAAAAAGAATGGTCCTGTTAGTTTAAATAACATTTACTTGTTTACTTGTTATATTATCAGTTTCAACACTAGCCTTTAGCTCTAAGATAAAGCTCCGCCCCTTACGAGCGCTGGCGTTTCCTTTGGGGCAGATTCACAGTGAACATGATGTTTGTAACACGTTAATACGTCTTTAACCAGATCCTGAGCTTCTCTATATTTATGTGGAACCTGCTAGTTGTGAAAGTAAACGATCGCTGACAGGAAGTCCAGCGTCTGCTGACAGGAAGTCCAGCGTCTGCTGACAGGAAGTCCAGCGTCTGCTGACAGGAAGTCCAGTGTCTGCTGACAGGAAGTCCAGCGTCTGCTGACTGTCCAGGAAGACGCCATGTTGTAAAACTGTGCATAAGCCCATAACAAAGTAAAGTCAAACGTTGTCCCTTCAGCTCCTTCCCTGTTTCCTTCATTCAGCCGCACTTAAACCAAAGATCAACACTGAGAATGTGTAAAATAAGACTTAGTTTGTTTGAAAGGTTTCTGGTAAATATAAAAACATTACTTTACAGCCTTCAATATGCATTGTTTAGGTTGCCTTTATAACGGCTTTTTGTAAAGAAACTAAACAATACTGATCAAAATAGCATTAAGAAATATATATATATATATATATATATATATATATATATATATATATATATATTCAATGGGAAAATGGACTTGGGGTCGAACCTGAAAGTTTGGAGGTCAGTTTGGCCCCAGGTCTTACTTTGATCAAATGCTTTGCTGGGAATGGATTTGCACAAATCTAAGTAAAACTTGCAGTAACAATGAGATCGTGATCACGGCTCAGGAGCTCAGAGACATTTGTCACTCACACTAAAGGTTGACAGTTCCAAACTCCTGTAATAATGAAGTGCTGCTGTTGCTCCAGGTCTTCACACTTCACTCTCTCGCCTGTAAAGCTCCATGTGTGATTGTGGCTGGTGGTGTCAGAGTCAGTCCTTCATTAAAGCTGCTGACATTATGTTCACAGACAGTGGACGATGGAGCCGACGAGTCCTGGTTCTGGCCCTGATTCTCCGGATTCGGGTCTCGGCTTAAAAAGGTTTGTCGACTTGTGATTCCACTAGAACATCTGTTTTCAACAAGCAGCTGTTGTAACATCTGTGGCTTTGGCAGGAAACATGAGTGTGTTAGATTAATGATCATAGTTCTATGATTCTGTTCACAGTAACAGATCTGTGATTTAAATAAACTGTGCTACAAGCCTGGAAGTGTTTTCTCCTATTCGTGCGGTTGTAGAGTGTGCCCTGGAGAATCACTACGCCCTGGATTTTTTTTTTAGGAACAAATTGGAATTACCTGGGTCTGGGTTTACAACCAGAAGGAAACACAGATCTAAACCGAGCTCTGTACCCAGCTGTGAGTCTCTGAAGTCCAAGGCGTGGAGCATCTACTTTAAAAGGTTTGTCCAGTTGTTTTGTCTTTTCCTCCATTGTAACTTGCTCTCACTGTCACCTCTGTTCTCCTCAGGGACTCAGAACCTCCAGGTTCTGACCTGAGCTGTCAGTCCATGCGGAGTAATAAGTCTAAGGACTGTCGCAATGACTTTAAAAGGTTTGTCCAGTTGTTTTGTCCTTTCCTCCATTGTAACTTGCTCTCACTGTCACCTCTGTTCTCCTCAGGGACTCAGAACCTCCAGGTTCTGACCTGAGCTGTCAGTCCATGCGGAGTAATAAGTCTAAGGACTGTCGCAATGACTTTAAAAGGTTTGTCCAGTTGTTTTGTCCTTTCCTCCATTGTAACTTGCTCTCACTGTCACCTCTGTTCTCCTCAGGGACTCAGAACCTCCAGGTTCTGACCTGAGCTGTCAGTCCATGCGGAGTAATAAGTCTAAGGACTGTCACAATGACTTTAAAAGGTTTGTCCTCATCTCTCTCGTCAGTCACAGTTTCCCGCTGCTCCTGACGGGTTCATCAAAGGATGGGTCAAATGCAGAGCACAAATGTATCCTTAGGAAAACCACTACACAGTTGTGGACACAACAGAAGTTTATAATCTTTTATTGCAAACCTTTTCTAAATGGTATTATTTGTAATGATTTATGTAAATGAACTATTTTATGTCTTAGGGACCAGGTCTGCGAACTAGCTTTTAGCTATACGGCCTCTGAGCATCGGTTATTGTAACAATGCCTCTTGTTCTGTCAAATAAACATGTATAAAAGTGCAATCACTTTTCAACATGAGAATTGACTTACATGGGATTATTATGGTTTGTCTCATAGCAAAGCTAAGCATGTAGGCCAACAATAGGGACTTTCCTTGTTAAATAAAAACAATCATTTACCTAAACCATGGGACATTATTCAGATGCAGGAGAGCTCACAGGCTCATGTTTTCAAATGTGAACTGATGTAAAACTAGTTTAACATTTATACTCAAATCTCAAATGAAGGAATATGATCTGTATTTGTTATTAGTGAAAAATAAGATATTTAATGGTTCTGTGCAATAGGTTCATGGTTCAGAATCTGTTTTTTTTTGTTTTGTTTTCTTCAGGAGGAAACTGGAAACACCAGGCTCTACAACCAGAAGGAAATCCAGATCTAAACCGAGTTCTGTTCCCAGCTGTGAGTCTCTGAAGTCCAAGGCGTTGAGCATCGAATTTAAAAGGTTTGTCCAGTTTTCTGTCCTTTCCTCCACTGTAACTTGCTCTCACTGTCACCTCTGTTCTCCTCAGGGACTCAGATCCTCCTGGTCTGAGCTGTCAGTCCGTGCAGAGCAATCATTCTAAAGAGTGGGGCACTTACTTTAAAAGGTTTGTCTTTATTTCCCTCCGCAGTAACATGGTTCTGGTGCAGAGTGGCAGCTCTAATGTGAGACTGGCAGAAACTTTATAAACATTACGCAGACGCAAGCAATAACTCAAAGTCACCCCCTCCCCATAGCCACACCCACACAATCATCGCGTAGGGCTGAGTCTGGGTACGGATGAACCAGGTAAGGAAACCCCATCAGAGGAACCGTCTGCACCGGGAGCAGCAATTCTCCCGATGATTAGAAGTCCAGCTAGTCCATGGCTGCAGCCTCAAAACTAATCCACACGCTCCTGTTCGTGATCCCTGGGCTTGATTTGACAGGCTCTGCATTGCACCGTCCATATTTTTTCCCAGAACGCGACAGGACTGGCTAATTGTGTCATGGTGTCTTTTACTTTCCATCACAGTGGTCTCTAGAACCCTCCAGGATCCATTTTTTGGAAGGTTCTCACTGCTGACAGTCCCTCTCACCAGAAAACATATTGTTGCTTATGTTACATCACTTTACAGGCCCAGGGGGTCAGCTCTTAGATTCATAATACAGCTAGACTTCCATCACTTTCAATGGAAAAGTCCTTTATTACAACCATCTGACTTGTGTACTTCTGTCTCAGGATATGACTCAGGCTGCAGGAGAGCAAACTAACTACTGACCCACACAAACTGTTCAAGCAGAAAGCTGTACAATAAAACATTTGGATGTATAATGGACAGCACTAAATACTGTTTCAATATTGAGACGTTCAATTTTGTTTCTCAGTAGGTTCATGATTTAGGATCTGTTTCTTTTGTTTCATCAGGAAAAAATTGGAAAAACTTGGATTTATGATGAGAAAGAAATCCAGATTGAGACCCAGCTGTGAGTCTCTGAAGTCCAAAGGTCTGAGCATCGAGTTCAACAGGTTTGTCCAGTTTTCTGTCCATTTCTCAGTGTAACTTTCTCTCACTGTCGCCTCTGTTTTCATCAGGGACTTGGACACCCCTGGTTCTGGCCTGAGCTGCTTTTCTGATGCTACATTTGAAGACACAGAGTAAGTCTTCTGCAGTGATATGGTGTGAGTGGTTAAACAGGTCTGAGTGAGGAGGTCGGAACCAGTAAAAGACAAGAATAAAAGTCAGACAGAAAGTCTAGTTTGAAAACCTCCTCTCCTTGGAGGGCAAGCTCACTGTGAAGACAATGGCTACAGGTTTAGTCTGGTCACCAGGGGCGTAGCACCAAATTCTGGGCCCTGTGTATAAACTATCTTGGTGGACCCCCCCATATGAAATTCACATTTCAAATGGTATGTTCTGTGACCACATAACAGTGGTTTAGTGGTTTGACAGTGCAGTTCATTTATATTCTATTATAACTTTATTATATATTATATATACCTTAACTAAGGGAAAAATGGGTCGGCCAAAAAAGTGCTTCAAACACATATCCAATACAATGTGTACTTAGGTCATTGTTTGTTTGTTTGTTTCAAGTCAATGTTTGACTTGAAATTGCATCTGATTTGGCTTCAGTTACAGAAACTGAATAACCTTTAATCCTTTAGTGACATAAGTATTTAGATCAGGGTGGAATATTCTACTTTCTTTGGGCCAATTGAAATGGCTAGTTTTAGGTCGAGCATAAGGATTATTATCAGACCACATTAAACAGGACGACTGCACCAGGACATGGGATATTTGTGCTGAGAAAACTTTAAAATAGGCTTTACACAAAACTCAAGGGCTTCAGTCTGATTTAGTCTCACCATATTTGAAGCCTTTACCTTTAAGTGTATTGTCAGTAAATTGTTGTTGGATAAAGTTACATTGTAATAGACTAAATGGCTCGAGCTCCACCTTTAACTAGAACCAGGTTGACTCGTCTCCAAAGCTGCACATTTATAATGAATCCAAATGTGCGCGGCTAATTAGCATCATTAATTTGGCGAAAACGGCGTGCGCGACCTGTGGCTTTGTCCCTGTATTGGCCTGAGGCTCAATTATAATAAACATGAGGAAAGAGAAACTTTAGAGGTTAAAACGAGGAGAGAAGGAGCTCTGTCTCTGACTCAGCTCAGGCAGAGGCAGGACTCGCCTCATGTTTAACTGTCATTTATGACAGAAAGTTTCCTCTCAGCTCCGCTAGAACAGACTAGTGTTAAATAAAAGCACAATAGAGCGAGGCCAGACTATTATCTGTCTTTCATCACAAAATCCACCTCATCAGAGTCACTGCTGAGCTGAAGCTGGTGCTGAACACCGCTGTGTGGGCTGAACCATTTGGCACATGTTTAAAGGGGTGTCCGGGCCCTGAGATAATAACTATCATTATTGTTTGTGCAAAATTCTGTGTAGCAGCCACTGTATTTCAGCCCGGTTATGTTCAGTTCTTATCAATTATGAAGAAACTTGTGAAGTACAATACAGAACGCTTTTTGCAGCATTTTGAGGGCCCCTCCCCTGCTCTGGGCCCTGGGTACTCAGCACCCTTTACCCCCCCAGTCCGACGCCCCTGCTGGTCACTGTCGCTCTTATAAAAATGGCTTGAATGGTTTTCTGTTGAAGCCTGTCCCTCTCAGATGTGTCACACTGAACTCTATTTCCAGAGAGGAGTCCTGTCCAGAGCACTCTGACCCTCATCTGCTCCACATCTTCATGGTCTGTACAGTGTCCTTATGTTCGGTACATGTGTGTGTGTCGTGCTCTTAAAGGTGTGCTGTTTGTTGCAGGGTCTGGAGAAGGACATCCTGACTTTTGTCCAAGAGCAGCTGAAGAGGTTGTACAAGGTCCTCGCCTCAGATTACCCAGAATACTTAGGGCATGAGGAGGAGGACCCGAGCGCAGAGGCTTTTCTGAACATCACAGTGGACTTCCTGAAGAGGAGGAAGCAGGAGCCACTGGCCGAGCGTCTGCACAGCCGTAAGAACTGTCTATATGATTTATTAGGGCTGTGCATTGAATCAGATTGTGATTAAATCTATGCTTGGCTTGATGTCAAGGTCTCTTAATCTCATTTCCCCTGATTCTCCTGTGTTCATGTGTTGCATCGCCGCGGTTTGTTGGCTCGGAGCGTTTTTGTTTCCGAAAAGAGACACTTCTACTTGTAACAATAACCATTCATTGCACTAAAATCTGATCTGATTCCACACAAGATGTTATATTTGGTATAAAGAGAAGAATCTAGATAAAACCTAATAATATATGTAAGGGTATATTTTAGACTCAATGATGTTCACGATGGAAATGTGTTTTTGTGTAACTTGCGGCCGCTCTACAGTCCACAGGGTCACTCAGCATCACAGAGTCATGTCCATGTGTTTTGTGTCTTAGTGAGTCCCAGAGTCTGCAGAGATGAACTGAGGAGGTTTCTGCAGCAGAAGTTCATCTGTGTGTCTGAGGGCATCGCTAAAGCAGGAAACCCCACCCTCCTGAACCAGATCTTCACAGAGCTCCACATCACCGAGGGAGGGGCCGCAGAGGTCAACCAGGAGCATGAGGTCAGACACATCGAGGCGGCGTCCAGGAAACCAGCCGCTCCAGAGACCACTATGAAATGTGAAGAGCTCTTTAAAGACCACAAACAGGCAGAAGAAACAACAAAGAGACAAGGGCCGATCAGGACAGTGCTGACGAAGGGCGTGGCTGGAGTGGGGAAGACGGTGCTGACTCAGAAGTTCAGTCTGGACTGGGCTGAAGGCAGAGCCAACCAGGACATCCAGCTGCTGTTCCCCTTCACGTTCAGACAGCTCAATGTGCTCAGAGACAGACAGTTCAGCCTGGTGGAGCTGCTGCACCACTTCTTCAGTCAAACTCAAAGCCTCTGTGGATTGAATCACCAGGTGCTCTTCATCTTGGACGGTCTGGACGAGTGCAGACTTCCTCTGGACTTCAGCCGGACCCGGGTCCTCACTGACCCCACAGAGAGCGTGTCTCTGGAGGTGCTGCTGGTGAATCTCATCAGAGGGAACCTGCTTCCCTCCGCTCGCCTCTGGATAACCACACGCCCCGCCGCGGCCAATCAGATCCCGGCTGAGTGCGTCTCCATGGTGACAGAGGTGCGAGGGTTCAGCGACTCACAGAAGGAAGAGTATTTCAGAAAGAGGTTCAGAGACGAGCAGCAGGCCACAGCAATGATCTCCCACATCAAGAAATCTGTAAGTCTGTTCATCATGTGCCACCTGCCGGTCTTCAGCTGGATGCTCACCACAGTCCTGCACCATGTGATGGACTCTGGAGTCAAAGAACAGCTGCCTCAGACAATGACAGAGATGTACATCCACTTCCTGGTGGTTCAGGCCAAAGTCAAGAGCGTCAAGTACGACGGCCGCTCCGTGACAGACCCTCCCTGGAGTCCAGAGACCAGGAGGATGGTGGAGTGTTTGGGAAAACTGGCCTTTGAGCAGCTGCAGAAAGGAAACCTGATCTTCTACGAGTCAGACATGAGCGAGTGTGGGCTGGACGCTGCAGACGCCTCAGTGTACTCCGGAGTCTTCACACAGGTCTTTAGAGAAGAGCCAGGTCTGTACCAGGACAAGGTCTTCTGCTTCATCCATCTGAGCGTGCAGGAGTTTCTGGCTGCTCTTCACGTCCATCTCACTTTCTTCAACTCTGGAGTCAACCTGATGTCCAAGTATGAGTATGGGTACGAGGACGATTCTGAGTCTGATTCTGAGTCTGATTCTGAGTCTGATTCTGAGTCTGATTCTGAGTCTGATTCTGAGTCTGATTCTGAGTCTGAGAAAAAATCTCAAGTGGAGTTCTATCAGTCTGCTGTGGACCTGGCCTTAAAGAGTCCAAATGGACACCTGGATTTGTTCCTGCGCTTCCTCATGGGTCTGTCTCTGTCGACCAATCAGAGTCTGCTGTCGGGTCTGCAGACTCAGACAGGGAGTCGTTCACCGACCAACGTGGAGACAGCAAAGTACATCAAAGAGAAGCTTAATTATGGCTTATCTGCAGAACAAAGAATGAACCTGCTCCACTGTCTGAATGAACTGAACGACCACAGTCTGGTGGAGCAGGTGCAGCAGAGCCTGAGAGAAGGACGTTTATCTGATAAAAGGTTGTCTTCTTCTGAGTGGTCGGCCGTGGTTTTCCTCGTCCTGTCCTCAGACTCAGACCTGGAGGAGTTTGACCTGAGGAAATACCAGCCTTCAGTGGAAGCTCTTATAGATCTGATGCCACTGGCCAAAGCCTCCACCAGAGCCATGTGAGTCCACTTCATTTATATGGTTCATTTTATTAGTACAGATACAAACAGAAGCAATATTTACAAGAACGTCTGAAAACAAAACCTTCAAACTTAAACCAGAGCAAAACACCAAAATGTGCTGAAAGAGTAAAGCAGTAAATCTAAACAAAACCAAATGATTAAAGACACAAAGGATCAGACGACTCAGTTTAAAGACAGTTTTACAATCGTTTGGTTTAACTGAGTCTTAAAGTTTTCGTTGTGTTGAAAAATAACTGGTGCACTATTAAATCTGGGACCTTTAAAGTCCAGGTCAGAAACAATAAAGCCAAAAAGATCCCACACAGAAGTTCAAGCCTCTGCCTCAGCTGTGGCCGAGTGTAGGACAAGTAACGTGAAGAAAACTCCTTTATCATCACACCAGTGTTATTGGTTTAACATTAAAGGGATGTTTTAGAATCAATCATGACATTATTAAGTTTTATTTATTCTTTTATTATTTCATTTAAATGGTTTTGTTTTCGACTCTATGGTTTTGTTTTTGTGTGTGTTTTTTTTCTGTCCCTCAGGATTTAATAAAGTCTTTAACTGAAACTATCAAGACTGTTTTAGTTATAAATATCTCTCTTTCCCACAGTTTATCTGGGTGTCGCCTCGGCAGCTGTTACGTTCTGGCTTCAGTCTTCAGCTCGTCCACTGTGACTCACCTGGACGTCAGTAACAACGACCTCTGGGAGGATGGAGTGAAGTACCTGTGTGATGAACTGAAGAGCGCCCCCTGCAGGCTGCAGACCCTCAGGTGAGTTTCAGACACAGACCTCAGTCAAACTGTATCAAACAGAACTATAGTATTTGTCATTAGTTTCTCTGAGCAGCCTTTCACCTGCACCTGCTGAGGGTTTGAAAAACACATTTGGCTAAAATCCCTGTGTTTGTCTCAGACAGAAGCACTGGGAGGCGTGGCTCTAATAAGATTGTTTTGGATGTTTCATGTTTTTCTATAAATCAGTGTGATTTTGGGTGGTCCTTTAAACGGCTCACAGCAGCCGCGGTACAACAGCCCTCCTTCTGTCTCTGCACCTCACACTCTTTGAACCTGCGTCATTAACAAGGTACAGCCTTAATGTGTTCACTTTAGAATGAAGATTTAGCCCAGTCAGAACTGTGGCCCAGGGCCCAAATGCGGCGCCTTCAGGATCCCAAAAAAGGCCAGCACTTTTTACTCTTTCACTTTAAAAATCATCATGAGCTTCATTAAAAAGATGAAAAAGAAAAGACAGACGGACCTGATATTAATGTTCCAAACGTCAAACACCCTGAGGAATAGTTTGTCCACCTCCTCCAATCCATAAGGCATCACTTTATTCACATTAAACCAGAAAGTGTAACACAAAAAATGTATCAGTAAATGTGAACTCTCTCCTTGTTCAAAATGAAAAGTAGATTTTAGATCGTGAGGAATTGTCTCTATATTCATTTACCTGTGGAAGAAGTTCATTATTATTATTAAGTCAAATTTCACAAACTAAAATGGTAAAGATAATAAATAAGACCTCTTGTGCTCTATTGGCACCAACCAGTCAAGTCATTGTTCTTCTTCTCCAGCTGTTCTGAGCTTTAGTGTAATAGTTTCTCTCCACATCTGTCTCTCCTCAGTTTGTCTCACTGTTTTCTGTCCGATCGCTGCTGTGATGCTCTGGCCTCAGTCCTCAGCTCCTCGAGTCTGACACACCTGGACCTCAGCCACAATGACCTCGGGGACTCAGGAGTGGAGAAACTGTGTGCTGGACTGAAGAGCGCCCCCTGCAGGCTGGAGGTCCTCAGGTGAGACTGGCCCTACAGTGTCTCCTGTGTCCCACAGTCATGACTGATGTTGTAGCTGCTGTGTTTTCAGACTGTCCGGATGCTTAGTCTCAGAGAGGGGCGGGGCTTCTCTGGCCTCAGCTCTAGGCTCCGCCCACTCTGCTGTGAGAGAGTTAGACTTGAGCTACAACCATCCAGGAGCCTCCGCTGAGCTCCTGAGCGCTGTACGGGACGACCCCCTCTGCCCCCTGGACTCTCTCAGGTGAGGAACACAGACACTCACGTCTCAGAGGTGGATTTCAGTGCAGTCACACTCTCCCATCATCAACACAAGGTCAGACATGAATCCAACACTGGACCTTTTGTTATTGCAGAAGCTCATTGAAACAAAGCCACAGTGAATGTGCTGTAATCAAAGCTAAAGGCGTCCAACCAAACATTGGAGCATGTGACCTTTTCTTGTGGAGACTTTATTTTGCTCAGGCTGTGGATTTGAATAGACTGTGGATTCATTCATTGAAAGTGGAAATGGTTTGAAAGCTCACCTGACAAACCCTAAAGGCTCCCGAGCTGAAAGTGGAGGGTTTATCAGTGGATTGTTCCCTGGTTTGGTCTCGGTCTCTGCTCTGGTCGACTCTAAACTTGTCACCTGTGAATCCTCAGTGAATGACTGTGTTTCAGGCTGGATCCTGCTGGAGAGCGATGGATGGTTAAAGGCCTAAGGAAGTGTGAGTATTCAGGAAGTGATGTCATTGGTGTGTTGTAAACAGTAGACTGTGAATAATGGAGGGACTGTGGAGGCGTCGGCTTCACCCATAGCGGCTAAAGGAAGCTCATCCATGCAAGTTATTTAACCATGCACATACTTTTACTTCAAGATCACTTTCCTTTGACAATTCTATTCAAATATCATTAGATGTAACTGTTTTTCATCTATAGACAGGATGAACATCCTTTTTATTCTAAACCCTCAATGTTCTGGACAAAGAACATTTCACACTTATTCTGTTTCTCTGCTGACATTGCATTCCCTCAGTTACAAATCCAAGTTCCTCATGTTCAGCGCCTGCGTAGCCTCGTACCCTTAACACTGTCGTCAGGAACAGGAAGTGATGTTGTGTATTTGTGTCTCAGATTTGTGTGAAGTCTTTCTGGATCCGAACACGGCCAACAACACACTGGAACTGTCCCAGGATAAACGCTCTGTGACCAACGTGGAGGAGCTGCAGCTGTTCCCACCTCACCAGGACAGGTTCAGCTCCTGTTCTCAGGTCCTGAGCTCCACGGCTCTGACCGGCCGCTGCTACTGGGAGGCGGAGCTTAGAGGGGGCGTGGAGATAGCAGTGAGTTACAAAGGAATCAGAAGAAATGGGGACAGTGAGGAGTGTAGGTTTGGAGACAATGATCAGTCCTGGAGTCTGAGGTTCAGGGGAGGCTGGGGGTGTTTGTGTCATAATAAAAGGAAAATAGATTTGAATAGGCGCATATCCTTAGATAGAGTAGGTGTGCTGCTGGACACTGAGGCTGGAGCTCTGTCCTTCTATCAGGTTTACTCTGATGGACGTCTGTTCCACATCTACACCTTCAGCTCCAGTTTCTCTGAGCCTCTGTTTGCCGGGTTTGGGCTGGAGCGCCCGGGTTCCTCTGTGTCGCTGCTGAATCAGACAGACTTTGATTCTTCCTGAGTTCCTTTAAATCAGAGCGTGAACTAAACCTCAGATGAACTTGCTCTTCACAGGATTCATGACGCCACAATTAAACATATCCTTGTATGTAAATATTTGGACTATTTCTTCCCTTTTAGAGGATTTCATTTTTGTTTCCATGATCCCGAGTGGAAAATGACCTGACGACACAAATGTCCCACTGCTCTAAAATAACAAAGGCTTTGTACATGTGCTGCTCCCTATTGTGTCATATACATTTACACCGAGCGCTTCAGATTAATGCACTTTGATTTTTCTGTTTGTTCTTCAATCAATTACGTAACTGAATTATTATTTGTGTGATTACTGACTTAGTTACTGATCCGTCAGCTCCATCAACCTACCACAAACCCTCGGCAATTTTGACACTTCAGCTCATTTAGTCTCACTGTCCATCTTTCTGTCCAGACATTTGTTCACTTTTGAATTTCAAAGTAAATCCATTAAACATGAACAATTAAAACTTCACCTGGAAACAAAGGAAACGCCTGATCTTTACAGTAACATGTTTCATTATTGCACTGATTCAATGTTTCTCCACAGATTCATTTGGGGAAAAAAACGGAACAAAAAAAGCCAAACGAGCAACAAAACGAGCTGAAAAAGAAGGTGAAAAAGTGACGGCAACAACGCAAGGAAAAAGATCCACACACGATAAAGTAAAAAATTAAACAGTTATGAAAAAATGCTCAGCTCATCTCGGGTTAAAAGCCTGTGCAAAAAGATCAGTCTTTAAAGAGGGGGTATTGTGTTTTTGTCAGTCCCACAGCACCAGTCTATATCCCACTACAATGATGACAAACCTTCTGTTGGTCTGTAAATGCAGTAAATTAGAATAACTGCCTTGTATAAAATGTCTCTCTCAAAATGGCTGTAGTGAATGTCTTGAAATAGGCCTCTGTCTCTTTAACCTCTTAACTCCCGCCTGAACAGAGAGATTTTTTTTCCATAATTTTTTTGTCACTTTTTGGTCAGATTTTTTGCACATTTGTGTAATTTTTTTAATCGCATTTCTGTCATTTTTTCGTAAATTTTTTATCACATTTTTTGTCATTTTTTCTTCCATTTTTTGTCAATTTCTTGTGACATTTTTGCCACTTTTTCATCAATTTTTCCTCGCGTTTTTGTCACATTTCCATCATTGTTTTCGTCTCAGTTTTGTTGCTATTTTCACAGCTTTCTTCCAGAAGCTTTTGGATTGGGGTAAAGCCAAACTGGAGAAAATGTGCTCGGTTCAGGCGGGAGTTAAGGGGTTAAGAACCTCTGACCCTTTCCTTTCAGGCAGCTCCACCACGGAGGCTGCATCGATTAAACCAGTTTTGTTTCATAAATTCAGCTTAGCCTTCAATGAAATATACATATGTGGAAATCGTATCCGTGTGTGTGCGTGTGCGTGTGCGTGTGCGTGTGTGTGTGAAAAGGCTTCAGAACAGGCTTAATGTATCTACAGAAGAACAGCCACAGCATCGTAACAGTCCGGTTAAATCAATAACGCGTCAGTTCGAAGTCTTCTGTTGAATATACTTTATTAAAACTGGCTCTTGTGTATTGTTTGTGATCACAGACGATGCAAATACACGTCCGTGGGCAGTACATGAATTTAAATAAAGTGCGTCGGGTGAGGCGGCTAAAGCTAGCTTAATGATAGCTACGGCTCCACAAGCGTTAGCATTCAATAAATACGCGACTTTTACTCCTGGAATCTCTCGTTTGAGCCGCTAAGAATTTGTAGCTCTACGTAGTGGAGCTGTTTTGACCCGTTTTCCAATGTGTAAAACAAGTGACAGTTTTTCAGCTGCTAAAAAGTTCTTGCTCCTATTAAATAACACGGTGACCGGAAGTGGTTTACTCACTTATGGGAATGCGGAAGTCGTTAGCGCATATGTGACGCACACAAAATGTGCAGTCACATTTTTTATGTTATTTTATTATCAGAGTATTTTTAGTTTGTAGAACTTCAGTTAATACGGGGATTTATAATGCAATGTATTAATGTCTTTCTTTGATTCTGAGGTTATTGCAATATTGGGGTGCGCCACAAGGGGGCAATGTAGTGAGGAAGCAGCGGAACCGCCAGGCGGGGTCCTTCTTTTCAACACGTCTGCGGCCTTCCCTCATACATGAAGCGAGGCTGCATCGAACAACACTCACTGCCTCTTGTCTCATCATTTCTTCCATCTCTTCAGGTAGTAATGTATAAAGCACATACAATATCACATACAACAAGATTGTTTACTATTGTGGTTGTTAATAGCCATTTTTCAAGTAGTTTGGTAAAGCTAGATTACGTCAGTATGCTGTTTGGTATCGCGGCCGTTGTAGTAAGGCTGCCGCGAGGTCGTGTAATGGCGGCGCCCCACCGTAACTTGAACTCTCCCCGTAACAAGCCCATAAGCTCCGAGACATTGTTGAAAAGTGTAATTAATGTTTAAATGCTAGACTGGTTTCATTTAGGATAATATAGTAATGTTTATCTGTTTGGATATATTTTTGGTTCTGTAATTTTGTAAAGAAAGTGAACATTGATTAGCAGACCAAGCGATTGTACTTAGAAACATTATTTTAGTTGTACTCAAGTAACGAAATACACTAGTTTTAAAAAGTAGAAAACTACATACGTAATTAGATATAAGTGAAAGCACTATTTTCTGGTGAAAATTGCTAAAGCTAAAAGTAACATAGTGATCAACCAGATAAGATAGTAACAAGGTACTTGTACAGTATAAAGGTTACACGTGATTATTGAAATAAAAGGTGAAACATGATTAAACAAAGTAAAAGTATACATGATTTTGGTAAATACAGAAATGTAATGTATTTAAATAATTTCTGTAATTAGATGTACATGAAGCGAGGCTGCATCGAACAACACTCACTGCCTCTTGTCTCATCATTTCTTCCATCTCTTCAGATGGTTTTTCTGGTGCGGGTCTGCCCCCTAGACCGGACCCGTAACACATAACCCCTATTTAGTCGACTAAATGTTCTTGCAATTTTAGTACATTTTAGTAAATTTACTCGACTAAAACTAGAGTAAAATGAAACTACATTTTAGTCAAAAGACCAAAACTAAATTAAAATCTGTTGTCAAAATTAACACTGCGACACGCCCCCTCCACACGCTGTCCGTGGCATCAGTGGGGAGGGGGTTCTGCTGAGGAGCAGTGGTCGGTTACTCGGCTCGGAGGCGTCTCCAGGAGGTGGGGGCGTTCCTAGGAGGACTCAGGCAAACCTATCCCTAAAATGGCCGCCATCAGAGTTTTTACAGATTACTCAGAAACACGTGAATGTGCCAAGGCAACACTTCAGCCATGTTTTTAATGAGGGAGTGACAGAATAACATGATGGAAAGCTTGAACAAGTACATTTTGCAGAATACCCCCCTTTAACAAAGTTTTGAAGCTCTTAACTGATGCAGCCTAATGTTCAGAGGGAGGGAGTTCCACAGTTTAGGGCCTGCCACTGCAAACGCTTCATCTCCTTTACTTTAGGAAAAATCGGCTCTGAACAGCTCTAGCAAAGAGGAGCTGCAGGAAACAAGAACGGGACGAGGAGATGGTGTGGAGCGGAGGGAGCTGCGGGAGGAAGAGGAAGGAGGAGGTGGAGCTGAGCAGTGCAGGACACCACGCTCTGAAACAGGGACAAACCCAGGAGGCAGTGCACCGTTTCAGAGGATCAGAGGAGACCGACACCTGAAAACTATGACAAGGACATCATCTCCGATATCAAAACCCGGATGGACAATAACTTTCTCAAACTCAACAGCAATAAAACAGAACTGCTCATCACCGGGCCCCAAATCTCTCCTCCCCTCTTTACCCCCCTCATCACTGACGGTCACAATGTCACCCCCTCTGTACGCAACCTCGGCATCATAATGGACTCCACTAGGGCTGCTCGATTATTGAAAAAATAATAATCACGATTATTCAAACGATTATTTATTGCCTTTAAAAAAATCCATCAAAAAGTGATAAAAATCCAGCACAAAAATACAAAAATCCATCAAAAAAATGACAAAAATACAAAAAAACATTAAAAAAAAGACAAAAATCCATCAAAAAAATACAAAAATCCATTAAAAAAAAGACAAAAATCCATCAAAAAAAAGACAAAAATCCATCAAAAAAAGACAAAAATCCATTAGAAAAGTGACAAAAATCCAGCAAAAAAATGACAAAAATCCAGCAAAAAAGTGACAAAAATCCAGCAAAAAAATACAAAAATCCATTAGAAAAGTGACAAAAATCCAGCAAAAAAATGACAAAAATCCAGCAAAAAAGTGACAAAAATCCAGCAAAAAAATACAAAAATCCAGCAAAAAAAAGACAAAAATCCAGCAGAAAAAAGACAAAAATCCAAAAATTAAAAATTAGAAAAACATTTTTAAGAAAATGAAAATTGAAAAAAAATATATATTTTGAAAAAAAAAAAAATTGAAAAAAAAAATAATCGATTTTTTGCGATTATGCTAATTTTGTCATTGTTTACTGTTGTAATCGAAATCGTAATCGAATTTCGATTAATTGAACAGCCCTAGACTCCACCCTCTCATACAAACATCACCAAAACATCCTTCTTCCACCTGCGCCCCTCCCTTACCCACAGCTGAAATCCTCATCCAGGCTTTCATCACTTCAGACTCGACTCCTCTGTGGACTTCCCACCATCACCTCCAAAAACTGCAATACATCCAGAACTCTGCTGCCCCGCCTCCTCACCCCCACCCGGACCAGAGAACACCCCCCCCCCCCCCCCCCCCCCCCCCGTCCTCCAGCAGCTCCACCGGCTGCCCGTTCAATATTCAGTACAAGCTCCTCCTCCTCACCTACAAGTCTCTCCATAACCTGGCCCCGCCCGACCTCACCGAGCTCCTGCACCAACGCCAACCCCCCCGCAGCCTCCGCTCAGCGACTCCAACCGCCGCCCCCACCCTCTGGAACTCACTCCCACAGCCCATGAGAAACTCTGGCTGCGTCCCAAACGGTCAGATTGGTAAGAGCTCTTACGCCAAACCGGATGTGCGTCAGCGTCCGCCATGGCAAGTTGCTTCCGAATTGGTCTGTCAGTTAGGAAGGAGTTAGGAAAAGGAGCCTTGATGCTAACTATCATAGCCACTTTAGCATAGTGACCTCTGATGCTAACTATCATTGCCACTTTAGCGTAGGGACCTCTGATGCTAACTATCATAGCCACTTTAGCATAGGGACCTCTGATGCTAACTATCATAGCCACTTTAGCATAGGGACCTCTGATGCTAACTATCATAGCCACTTTAGCATAGGGACCTCTGATGCTAACTATCATAGCCACTTTAGCATAGGGACCTCTGATGCTAACTATCATAGCCACTTTAGCATAGGGACCTCTGGTGCTAACTATCATAGCCACTTTAGCATAGGGACCTCTGATGCTAACTATCATAGCCACTTTAGCATAGGGACCTCTGATGCTAACTATCATAGCCACTTTAGCATAGGGACCTCTGATGCTAACTATCATAGCCACTTTAGCATAGGGACCTCTGATGCTAACTATCATAGCCACTTTAGCATAGGGACCTCTGATGCTAACTATCATAGCCACTTTAGCATAGGGACCTCTGATGCTAACTATCATAGCCACTTTAGCATAGGGACCTCTGGTGCTAACTATCATAGCCACTTTAGCATAGGGACCTCTGATGCTAACTATCATAGCCACTTTAGCATAGGGACCTCTGATGCTAACTATCATAGCCACTTTAGCATAGGGACCTCTGATGCTAACTATCATAGCCACTTTAGCATAGGGACCTCTGATGCTAACTATCATAGCCACTTTAGCATAGGGACCTCTGATGCTAACTATCATAGCCACTTTAGCATAGGGACCTCTGGTGCTAACTATCATAGCCACTTTAGCATAGGGACCTCTGATGCTAACTATCATAGCCACTTTAGCATAGGGACCTCTGGTGCTAACTATCATAGCCACTTTAGCATAGGGACCTCTGATGCTAACTATCATAGCCACTTTAGCATAGGGACCTCTGACGCTAACTATCATAGCCACTTTAGCATAGGGACCTCTGATGCTAACTATCATAGCCACTTTAGCATAGGGACCTCTGATGCTAACTATCATAGCCACTTTAGCATAGGGACCTCTGGTGCTAACTATCATAGCCACTTTAGCATAGGGACCTCTGATGCTAACTATCATAGCCACTTTAGCATAGGGACCTCTGATGCTAACTCTCATAGCCACTTTAGCATAGGGACCTCTGGTGCTAACTATCATAGCCACTTTAGCATAGGGACCTCTGATGCTAACTAACCGGTGATTAGGAGCTATGTGCCGTCCCACAAGCCATTGCGATTGACTGCGGAATTGCGGGAAGCGAATGCAGAAATTGCATAAACTGTTCAAATTGCATAAATTGCTTAATTTGCATAATCTATTTTGCATAAAGTGGTAAAATGCATGAATGGGTTAATTTGCATAAATTATGTAAATTGCATAAACTCTTTAAAATTCATAAATCCTAAATGGCATAAACTCTTAAGTTGCATAAACGGTTTAAAATGCATAAAGTGGTTAATCTGCATAAATTATTAATGTTGCATAAACTTTTTAAATTCCATAAACTGGTCAAACTGAAATGGCCTCAGTGCTTGATTGGCAGAAGCACAAATGGCTGAAATTCCTGGAGTTTCCCCATTGGCTGGATTCCCCCATACACACCAATGCAAACATTTCAAACTCCTGTATAAAAAAAACTGGAAAACTGCAGAAGGACAATTTTTTCTCAAAACCCACAAGTTGCAGAAGCTGAACATGCACAAAGTGCAGAAAATGCAGAAAAAAGTGCAGAAAAGCATGGATTTGCGGCAGCCCCATTATAAGTCAATGGGAAAAATCTCCGACATTTTGGCCGATTGCGGAAAAAACGTAAGTTGCAGAAGTCCCAAAAGTAACATCACCTTCTCCTCAACATGCGGAACGTTTTGATGCATAACTTGCATAAATTGCACAAAGCAAGAAGGTGCTGAAAGCTGGAGAAAATCGGGAAAAAGATGGAAGAGGAATAATAATAAAGAACATGAAAACCAATAATTGACTGTGGAAGAATTCTGCAGTCAATCAATTAAGATTCTGCACAAGCCAAACTTTATAAAGTGATAAATCCATGTTGTCGTCCCCACAGCTCAGTCACATGTCAGTGTTAAAGAGGAAACTCAGGAAACAGATTAAATGCTTTTGTTTTCATTTAGTAGAAACTTAAAGGGTATCTAACCCCCCCTTCCAGAGGCTCAGTCTGAGAGTGTCAGATTTGAAAATCTCAACAGAAAAGGGGCGTTGCCTGGAGGACTAAGGGGCACGCGGGAGGGGTGAGGGGTGGGAGGGGTTTCGGGGTCTGATTGACAGGCCTGAGTCATTTGACTAATGATGCACTCGCAACGCTCCTCGTAAACAAAGTTCGAGCACAGCAAGCTAACTTATTTAGCAACATGGTGAGACAGCTCTACAGCTCTCTTTACACAGGACAGGCATCGTGGCAGACAGCGGCCTTGTACCCGAGACTGCTCTGAGGCGCGGGGTTATTTTATTAGTGATTCCGCTGTCATTTACAAAGCTAACGGCTTAGCATTGAGCTAGATCGATGTTAGCATCGCAGCTAAGGGACCAAACGTAACTGTCCTGGCTGCTTTCAGAATCTACCGATCTATTTTAGATGTAGACTTTTCACTGTGGTCTGCATAAGCATTGCAGATGTATCTCAGTGTCACAAGCAGAGAATGTGTGAGGTATAGAGACTTTATTATATGTATTACAAAGCTTTATTTTATTTCTCTCACAGCAAAGTGCACAAAACATGTCACATAAAAAAAAAAATATTGTGCAAGAACACTGTCCTAGAAATAGTTTTCGGTTGGTCATTGAAGATAAAGCAGATAAATCATCCATGTTTATCTAAAGGCTTAACTAAGGGTCTGTAACATTAGGCTCTTGGGTCCACAAAGTCATTTCTATTATTACTACATTTAGTAAATTACAGGTTTAACCAATGTAACACACGCACTGAACTACCACTAAATGATGAGTAAAGGCTATAATAAAGTCTTTACACGTATGCTTATTTAGTTGAAATAGTGAAAATGATAGATCTTTTTTTTTTGGTAAGTTTTCTTACTTAATTTTGTACTTCCTGGCTTTTACAACATTGCAATTACCCAAAGCAATTATTCTTTTGTTAATCTTACTACGACAATATCAATCAATCAATAATGACAGTTTATATTTCATTTGAGGATCAAGCTGCATGTGGTACTCTATTCACTTAGTCTACCTACATGTGTGCAATAAACAAATTGAACAAATACAATTTAAATTAATCTTGCCATACAATATCGAACTTGACTGTTTAATACTTAATTTATGGAATCAGAACTAGAACACACTGAACTGAATTTTTAAATGTGGCTCGATCATCCATCAAACTTTGATACGCCTTTTAGATTGATATAATTACAGTTTTGAGGGGAAAAGGCATTAAAAACATAGCAGTAAAGCTGAATTCTTGCATCCACAGTTGAGCTACAGGATGGCTTAAATTAACCAAGTAGCAGTAGCTCATGTACAGTATGCTGCATGCATGCATACATGCAGGTCTTCTCAATGCACGGGAGACAAAGTTGATTCTTATGGCTATACAGTTGTTGGGTTGCAGGTTAGTGTTCTAAAGGCCAATAATGTTATATAGAGGTACAATTATTTCATTTTTGAGGAAATGTTTGGTCTTGTATAAGAAAGATAATGGACCCAGTGACTGAAATTAGTGATCCTTTTTTTAATCCATACATTTATTTTTTTTGCTGCAACTTGTGAAAGTGTAATGCAGTTAATATGAAAAACTGGCTCCTGCCTCCCCACTGGGGAGTGTGACATCACATTATAGAACCTGCAATCCAGCAATACCAACTAAAATAATTACACATGCACCATTAAGTTTTCAGCTTCTAGAGACAAAGTGGTGCTGGTTCTACCTCACCAAACCATCCTGTGAAATATCTGACAGAAACAGCTAAAGGCTTCATTTTGTTCTTGGATTGCTGATCAGTGTCTACAATTAAATCTTGCATGGAACATTGATTTCATCTACTATGTTGTCCAGTGGCATGTCAGCTTATAGAATTCTTCATATTGCAATGTTTACTCCCATCGTTCTATATGTGGTTGGCGACTGTCCTTGTCCAATGTGCCTCCATTTCCAGAAACATTCTTTCTTTGCCCGATAGAGAGGTCGTCTGAAAATGTGAATTGAAATGTTATAAAAAAAAAAAAACACACACTAAGACATGAATTACTTTAAAAGGGAAGTCTGTCATCAATATACTGATCAAATGCATCACCGTGTGATCCGATACATACAGTGGACATGAAGAATGGTTTGCATGCATTTTCTCCACCTCTTTCTCCACCTCTGACTCTGCATGGACAAGAAAAGTCTGTTACAACTCAGCATACATTTTTGCGTGCAAGATGTGTTAGCATCATTCTAATTTACATTTAAAATATAGTCCTCAATAAGGCAAAAAACTGTTTTCAATGAGAAGAAATATAAACCACTTGGGGAAATAGTAATATAAACAAAATGATAGGTGTCAACAAATGCATTTATTGGTCAACACTAAAAACGATTCTCCCACTTACTGGTGTAAAATACAATACTCCTATGCTACATTTGTTAGAATTTTAATGCGAGTTGAGCAATATTGTGATGTGCTCACCTACAGGTACTTATGACAGTTCAAATGAGTGGCCAGTCCTGTCTTGCACACACCTCAAGCTGGAAAATCCAGAAAACCACTCATACACGGGCTTTTTTCATCCACTGGACTTTGGTTCATGGTTAGCCACTTCTCTCAGGCAACACAGTCTGCATTCTGAAAAGATTTTGTTCCATACTGCCAGGCCAGTCTGAAAATATAATAATGCATATTCCACAGTCAATCCATAATCATCTGAGAATTCTAATGGTAACTGGTGCATTATTTCCCTGTAATCGCACAGTTCGTCTGAAAATCATCTTCTATATCACTCCACTGCAGCAATTTCCACAGTAATGATTAAAAATTAAGCTACTATTGTTGTGGAAGTCGCTTTAGATAAATCATCTGAAAAAACTGACTCTGCGTTGTGCAGTAAACCTGTGTAATACACAGCTTCTTGTTGTTTAATCCTTACTTATTCTACATTTGCTAAACTAGCACTATAGTCTAGCATTATAAACTAGCTATGTAATCTACGTATTATATTTGCCACACAAAATAATCAAGCCAAAACTTAACATGCTCACCTTATGTCCTCTTGAAAAATCTGGACCTGTGCCTGCTCACAGCCTCCTGCTTGTCTGGCCTCTCATACTGGGCACAGAGTGGTTCAGGCACAGGTACTTTGTCTGTGTGCTCCTGGTATGGGAGAGGATCCTCAACCACACTTTCAAACAGCAGGGCCATTAGTTGGTCAATGTAGACTGTAAACAAAGCACAAAACATTTGTCTTTGTAAAAGCATTGGTTGTGTTGTTTTTAATGTGACATACCTGAGGTAGCTCTGGTCTTCAAGGCTCGCACGGTGTAGTCGCCACGTTTGTACTTTGGGTACACTATCGCATACCGCAGTACACCTTCAAGTGTTGTAGCATGTGACCTTGTAGCATTTTCATTGTAGTGCAGGGCAGCAATTTGCAACCTACAACATTTTTAGGTACAGATTCACACAACATTTTTTTTTTTTTAAATGTATGTATGTATTACCTTGCTAACATTCCTCTGAAGGAGAAGCCTGCACTTTTGGGGGAGAACCTAATTATCAGGCTGTGGAAGGCCTCAAGGGTTGACGTGTGGTACACCGGGCTGATTTTCTCCACATCCTTCACAAAGCGTGGAGCCAACACAATGTCACTGAGCCTCTCACAAGCTGCTGTGCCTACAGAGTAAATTACCATGACATAATTGTAAAGCAATTTTTGTTTCGAATGACAATGCCAACCTTACATTTTTGAAATGTACATAAAATACAATGAGTAAAGGGCCAGTATTACTGATAACAAATGCAAAACTTACTTGGTTTGAGCCACACTCTTGACCCTTCCCCAACCAGAGGCCCGTGTAGGCACCGAGGGAACAGGGCATTGTCGTGCGTGTGCACATTCTGCATGTGGTTGGCCACAGACGTCCACTTAGCGACAGCCTCTTGTCCCGAGGTGGAAGTCGAAGCTGCCCAATAGAGGTGATTTACCACGCTTTTTCTCCACTGGCCAGCGTCCTGGGTGCTCTTTCTCTTTGCGAGCTCATCAATTTTTTTCCCAATTCCTAGAGTTTAAAATACATATTTACTAAATGCAGAATAACCATAATATTACACAGCATTCCCCAAATGCATACCCTTTCCCATGTGCCATGGGTCAAAGTAGTGCCTGATTTCCTTCTTTTCCTCCCTTAAAAACTTTTGCACGCCGGTGTGTCGGTCCGTCACAATGGCCTCCACATTGACACCCCTCTCTTCCAGCATAGTCAGACTCCGCACAAAGCCCTCCTTCTCCATGCGCACGCTGTTTCCAACCTCATTGCTCTAATAAGACAAAAAATAAATTAGGTGCTGAAATGCACAGAGTGATCCCAAATTACATATTGAAACATTCCTTGAATTCCATTACCTGGACTAGTTGGATGTCAATGACTTTGTTATTACTGAGATTCATCATCGTGTAACTGCCATATTTGGCCGAATGTCCTACACGAATGCAAGTTGTACGTTAGCTTACTTTTACCTCTGATAAATGTTAATGAAATGTATTTACCAGGTGAATCTGCCCGCATGTCTCCGCCCAGTGACACAGAGCCGCTTTCAAGAGCCTCCCTGATGAGGTCATCCTGCTCCAGCTTCCACTGCCAGTTGACCGTAGGGATGAGGAGCTTTGCCTGATGCCTGTAGAAGCACTGCTCTGACAGTCCCTGAATATTGAAGGCCCTCAAGAACTATAAAAGGAAAAAATAGGTTATCAACTGATAATAGATGGAAACAAAATCCAAACAAAATAATTTGTGCTGTACCTTTGAAATCTGGCTAAATGATGAGCCGGTGAACAGCACAGCAGCACAGAGCTGTAGGTTTCCAGCTGGGATGTTGTTCACCATGGGCTGACTGGACCACTGACTGGAGAACTCACAGCGAGGACACTGTTGAGTGACCCGAAGCAGTGTGCCGATGGTGATGGTGTCCACAGCACAGCGACCAGTGCAGACAGGACAGCGCCTGAACAGCTCCAGCAGTTGGTCCTCGTGAACAATATATTTTTTGTCCTTGTGTGGAGGGACTTCAGTGGGAATGCTATATAAAATAAAGGATATTTCATCCCTCAAAAAACCAGGACGCTGTATATATTTTTTCTATTAAAAAGCTAGATTTCCTTTTTACCTTGAACAGTTCACAGTGCTGGCACTGTCATCGATGTGGAAGCTGGGGTCAGACGCTGACACCTCACACCTTCTCCTTTTTAAAGGTGTAGAGGCTGCTCTGGGACTGTCAGGGAGAGGGATTTCCATCAGGTCCCCTGTCCCACAACCGACGCTTGTGTAAGCGGTCCGGGCTTGAGTAGCTGTACAAAACACAAACAAAATAAACAAACATGTTAAAAATGGCCGTAATTATCATTTACACAAAACAGAGTGTTTTTAGAAATAAAATGACTGTATAAACAATAAAAAGAGATATCACCTTTGCTTCGCCTGCTCGGCTTCACATTGGCCTGGACACTTGCATGCCTTACAATGACTGGATCAGTCTGGCAGGCAAATTCTCTGGTCACTGGCTGAAAACGTAAAAATACATATTATTTTTTAAAATGTACACTACAGAAGAAGGGTAATGTGTTACATTTCCTTAGTGCATTTAATTGTTGTCTAATGCAGATTAGTGAACGTAAGCCAACATATGGATCCCAGCACATGAGCACCCAATAACCATACGGTCCACCTGGAGTGGTCAGCCCTCTCGCCCCTCACTGACCACGATCACATATCACACGAGCGCGCGCGGAGCCACGGGCACCTGCCCGGTCAGTTTAGCCACACATTAAATGATAGCTATCCGTTAGCTTTATAGGTTAGCTTGTAGATGCACTCACGTTTTGCGCAGCTGTTGTCAAATATGAAAGCTACTGTCATCGCGAAAATGTAGACTAGTTTGGTGCTCAGTCTCAAGCACAATTACGCGCGGTCTCAGCGTAACTTTGTTGTGCAGACTGATGCATTAGCCACTCCCGCTAGCTACAAAAGACTTTAAAAGTTCACATGTCATAATATACAGCGGTGTAACTGTCAGCTCACCGTCTCATGCGGTTCATAGCTCTCTGTTTGAGCGCGGTTAGAGAGTTGCCAGGCAGCTGATGGATGCAGACTGCTGTTCCTCTGCCCAAGTCAAGTGAACGAGTGCGGGGCGCACCGCTTGGAGCACACGCAGCCACAAGCCTCACCCAGTGCATAGTTTATTTACACGCCAGATCCCGCATTGTTTGAGACACTACTACAATCTATTTCCACGTGCACTATCGAAATTCTACTTACATGACATTAGTAGCAGTTTTAGGTTGTTGTTATTCTCACTCACCTCAGATTGGCGCCTGAAATCGTCCTGCTGGCGGGGCAGCAGTGTCGGTGGGCTCAGTCGTGGAAGAGCAAGGGTGGGGACTGCCTCATTCTTCAAACGAAGAGCCTTACTGTAGCCCAGCTCAAACTCCAAGGAGTTGGCGAAGGAATCGCAAGTAAAATGTTGGTTGCAAACTCCAGCACGAGGCGGGAGTTCGCAGTTTTCCCCCAGGCCAATTGCGCGCAGCCACTGGCGCCTAATTTCTAAGTCCTGAGGAAAGTAATGTAAACCTACAGAACTATGACAACCTACAACACTACACTTTCTCCCCATCCTAACAAACAAGACTACAACACTACACCTAATATTACACAATACAGAACACTAAATACAGCTAACCTAGCTAATTCTTATGCTAAATGCTACTAATCTCTCACTAAGACTAAACTACAACTAAATCTAATAACTATCTAAACTACGACAAGCTAATAAATCTAACTAAAAGCTATGCTAATAAATCTAACTAAAAGCTACGCTAATAAATCTAACTAAAAGCTATGTAATAAATCTAACTAAAAGCTACGCTAATAAATCGCAAACCTGAAAATCGATATAAAGACACTCGCTATTCCAAACTCCAACTCGCTACGGGGGCGTGTGCGGAGTGGGCTGCTTTTATACTCCACAGAAGAGAGGCCGCTGACGTCGGCGCCCTCCTGCTGACGTAAGCGCCCCGCTCAGAGCTTATCACGAAGGAAACCAACAGTAAAGCATGTAATGCACTCGATAAGGTGCAGATGGCGCCACACAGACGGTTTTGGACACAAAGACAGGATTTCAACAAATATGCACTAAATTGTTAAAATAGTGACAGATACATGTAGACAACACTATAAGATACCCATTTATACAACTTAGCTAGACAAAAAAGTTGATTTTGGGGTTAGTTGTTCTTTAAGCCACTTGGATCATTTGCTGCTGTCGCTTTAAGAAACAGCTGTTGAAATAAAATAAGCCTAAAGGGAAATGTTTGGATCATTTGGATTTATTTTCTCCTTAAATGTCTTTGTTTGGACACTATGTTGTTGTTGGACACTAGGGGGCGACATGCACTTTTGTTTGGCCTGCACTCCACCAATAACTGTAAAGAAGAAGAAAAGCAGCTGTTGGTGATGTCACTTCCCTTTCCCCTGTTTAAGGACGGACGGATTGTGTAAATGCAGCTGAAGTTGGTGATGTCACTTCCCTTTCCCCTGTTTAAGGACGGACGGATTGTGTAAATGCAGCTGAAGCTCTAGTTCCCAAACTGCACAGATCTAACAGTCGACCCATGAAAGGTTCAGGAGTTAGATGTTAGTGTTAGAGCTTAGAGGCGACAATGTGATGGTTTCAGACACAGCCTCTGACTCACCACCAACCTTCAAATCAGTATCAAAACCCACCTGTTCAAACTCGCTTTTTCCTAAACCCCCTTTTTGTTTTGTTTTATCCCCCATGTAAAGCGTCTTTGAGTGTCCAAAAAAGCGCTACACAAGTCTGATTAGTATTATGAGGGCTGCTCGATTATTGAAAAAATAATAATCACGATTATTTTTGTCATAATTGAAATCACGATTATTCAAACGATTATTTGTTGCCTTTAAAAAAATCCATCAAAAAAGTGTCAAAAATCCATCAAAAAAGTGTCAAAAATCCAGCAAAAAAATGACAAAAATCCATCAAAAAAGTGTCAAAAATCCATCAAAAAAGTGACAAAAATCCATCAAAAAAGTGTCAAAAATCCAGCAAAAAGTGTCAAAAATCCATCAAAAAAGTGACAAAAATCCATCAAAAAAGTGACAAAAATCCATCAAAAAAATGACAAAAATCCAGCAAAAAAGTGTCAAAAATCCATCAAAAAATTACAAAAATCCAGCAAAAAATGAGAAAAATCCATCAAAAAAATGACAAAAATCCAGCAAAAAAGTGTCAAAATCCAGCAAAAAAGTGTCAAAAATCCAGCAAAAAAGTGTCAAAATCCAGCAAAAAAAAGACAAAAATCCATCAAAAAATACAAAAATCCATTAAAAAAGTGACAAAAATCCAGCAAAAAAATACAAAAATCCATTAAAAAAGTGACAAAAATCCATCAAAAAAATACAAAAATCCATTAAAAAAGTGACAAAAATCAATCAAAAAAAATGACAAAAATCCAGCAAAAAAATGACAAAAATCCAGCAAAAAAGTGACAAAAATCAATAAAAAAAAATGACAAAAATCCAGCAAAAAAAGACAAAATCCATCAAAAAGTGTCAAAAATCCATCAAAAAAGTGACAAAAATCCATCAAAAAAGTGTCAAAAATCCAGCAAAAAAAGTGTCAAAAATCCAGCAAAAAAGTGTCAAAAATCAATAAAAATTACAAAAATCCATTAAAAAAGTGACAAAAATCCATCAAAAAAGTGTCAAAAATCCAGCAAAAAAAGTGACAAAAAACCATCAAAAAAATGACAAAAATCCATAAAAAAAGTGACAAAAATCCATCAAAAAAGTGACAAAAATCCATCAAAAAATGACAAAAATCCAGCAAAAAAGTGACAAAAATCCAAAAATTAGAAGAAGAAAAAATGTTAAAAAAAATATTGAAAAAAATAAATATAATCGATTTTTGCGATTATGCTCATTTTGTAATCGTTTACTGTTGTAATCGAAATCGTAATGGAATTTCGATTAATTGCACAGCCCTATTTATTATTATATTATTATTATTATTATTATTATTTTTATTATTATTATTATTATTATTATTATTATTATTATTATTATTAATGACAATAAAGCACTTTCTGAGATTTTAATTTGGGGTTTTTACAAGCCATAATAATCAAAATTGTAACTAATCAAGGCTATACACTCTACACACTCTCACTTTGCATGTGAAGTGAGATACTTCTTTTATACACAGTACTTTTTAACGATATTCTAATAGGTCAGAAGAAAAGGACAAATATAACGTTTGACTCCTAAGTGAAGATAGAAATGTCCTTTGGGGAAAGAGTTGGAAAGAGTTGGAGAGGCCATTACCTATTGGTTGGAGATCCCCACACAAAACGTCTCAGGTTTGATTCCTGGAACGAGACTTGAGGAAATATCTTTAATCATGTGGTGGTTTCTGTCCCAACAAAGCCCGGCTTAGACTCATTTTAACATCAACTTTTTGTGAATGTTTGTGAAACACCATAATCTCACATCCCCACTTGAGTGACAGACGCTCATCTCTGGCCCCTGATTGGCCGGCCTGCCCGTCACTCAGAGGCTTATGTCCCGGCAGCGATTACAGTGGATTATGGCACTCGCAGACAGATGCACAAAGGAAGCATGTTCTAGCTCCACTCTGCACCATGGTTTCTCTCTTTAGCCTCCTCATTCTTCTCTGCGGCGCTCTGGAGGGCGTCTCCGGCCTCGGACCTCAGACGCCGCTCAGGTAACGGCCGCCTGAACGCGCTTGTAGACTTTCTAAAATGCTATTGTGTGGGAGGATTGGGATTGCTGACCCAGTGATCTCTGACTTGTGACAGTTCGAAGATTAACGGCGCCACCTTATGCTTCTCCAGTGGGAAAAAAACAAGTGCTTTATTGTATCTGTTATGTGGGGTTTACAGTTCAGCAATGTGGAGACCTTTGCTTTAGAGAAAATGTGTGCTTTTTTTCTTACAGGGTTTCATTTACAAGTGGATTTCAAAGACGGCTGCTTCAAACGACCGGCCATGAACCATTACAGGTACAATCGGAAAACAGAGGAGGTGCCTTTCAGAATGTCCACAAAATCAACAAAAATGTGACAAAAAATCAACAAAAATGTGAAAAAAATCAACAAAAATGTGACAAAAAATCAACACAAATGTGACAAAAAATTAACAAAAATGTGACAAAAATTCGACAAAAATGTGACAAAAATGCAACAAAAATGTGGCAAAAAATCAACAAAAATGTGACAAAAATTCAACAAAAAAGTGACGAAAATTCAACTAAAAAGTGACAAAAATTCAACTAAAAAGTGACAAAAATTCAACAAAAATGTGACAAAAATTCAACAAAAATGTGACAAAAATTCAACAAAAATGTGACAAAAATTGTGTATGTGGTCTGAGCTTTATCAAAATCCCAGGAATGATTAAACAGTGTCTGCTTAAAGTAATACCACCCAAACAACTGCATGTTATCATATTTTAATGGCCACATGTCCTGTATTCTGGAAGAGCACAGAAGGGCCACGGGTCCGAGCTTTACCCAAATCGAAGAGCTCAAAAGAAAAGCATCAAAATGGCGAGAAAAAGAGGAGGAAAACGTGAGAAAGACAGGGACAAAAAAACACAACAAAAAATGATGGAAAAAATAATAAAAAATCGACAAAAATGTGACAAAAAATGAACAAAAATGTGAGAAAAATTCAACAAAAATGTGACAAAAAATCAAAAAAAATGTGATGAAAATTCAACAAAAATGTGACAAAAAATCAATGAAAATGTGACGAAAATTCTACAAAAATGTGGCAAAAAATCAACAAAAATGTGACAAAAAATCAACAAAAAAGTGACAAAAATTCAACAAAAAAGTGACAAAAATTCAACAAAAATGTGACAAAAATTCAACTAAAAAGTGACAAAAAATCTACAAAAATGTGACAAAAATTCAACTAAAAAGTGACAAAAATTCAACTAAAAAGTGACAAAAATTCAACAAAAATGTGATAAAAATTCAACTAAAATGTGATAAAAATTCAACAAAAATGTGACAAAAAATGAACAAAAATGTGATGAAAATTCAACAAAAATGTGACAAAAAATCAACGAAAATGTGACGAAAATTCTACAAAAATGTGGCAAAAAATCAACAAAAATGTGACGAAAATTCTACAAAAATGTGACAAAAATTCAACAAAAATGTGACAAAAATTCAACAAAAATGTGACAAAAATGTGACAAAAATTCAACAAAAATGTGACAAAAAATCAACAAAAATGTGACAAAAAATCAACAAAAATGTGACAAAAAAAAGAAAAGAAAAAAAAAACATACTAAAGTCAGTTTTGTGGAAAAAGGTCAGTTTTGTGGGTCTTAGCTTTTCAAAAGAGGACTGAATGCATTTGGTTCAGGCGGGGGGTCAGAGGTTAAAATATGTATTTGTGGAAGTGTCGCATTTACGCTACTTTGGGCCGGGCTGGTCAGAGTCCAGGGCTGGTTTTCTGTCCCAGTCCGGCTCCTGGTAAAGAGGAATGTCCCAAGATCCTGATGTGAGCGTATGATCTGCAAATACAGAAAAAGAAGGATCAGCAGATATCTAATACAGGGGTTCACTTACTTTTTCCACGCTGTTGTGAATGTCTCTTGATGATGTCACGATGTCCAGGCCCTGAGGCACTAAAACAGCCCCACACTCTGATCCCCCGGCTCCAGACTTCACAGGGGGATCGGACTTTCTCCCACACACATAACGTTGTGTTCCTCCCAAACTCTTCGTCGATTCATTCTTATGATTCTGAGAGATCAGACCAGTGTTAATGTCGTCGACTAAAATATTGAGTCTTAATTTTAGTCAAAGTGATTTTTTTGTGACTAAAATTGGACTAAAACTAAATGAAAAGTTTCTCATGAGACGAAAACTGTGACTAAAATGTCCAGATATTTGAGTCGACCAAAATCAGACTAAATAAAAATGAAAAGGAGAGACTAAAATCATCCAAACTTGTATTGAGCGTCTGAAAGAGCCTCAGATCATGTTTAAAGGATCAGCTCTGAGCTTTGTTCATGTGGAGCAGAAACATGAAGCAGAGGAACAACATTAAATATGATTATAATCAATATTATCAATGCAAAGTCCACTCAATTAGTCTTACATTTAGTCAACTAAAACTAGACTAAAATCGAATTACATTTTTGTCAAAAGACTAAAACTAAACTAAAATATGTCAAAATGAACACTGGATCAGACGACATTTTATGATCACGTTTAGGCAGAAATGTGAGAAATTCCAAAGCGTTCACATCATAGACTGTATATATAATTATAACTAAACAATATGAATAAATATATATTCATATACATTTTCCTCCCACGCTATAGATACAGAATCATTTGAGAAACACAATTTTTCCCTCTTTTTAGCCATTTTCTGGAGGAATATGAACTTATTTATCACATAAATAACGTCCAGTGTAAATCAGGCCCATGTGGATATTTTCTCACAGCAGGTTGTTCAGTAGAAGCGGAAAAATCGGCAGTCAGAGCAAGTGCTAGCTAGCGTTAGCATTAGCACGATGCCAACATGTAGCATCATGTTAGCATTCTCTGAGTTTTTTATGTATCTATGGGCTGTTGAGCCACTTTGCTCCTCCCCATGTCTTTGTATCTTTATTTAGTAAAAACTATATTCATAATTCAGCGTTTGTTGAAGTAGTTTTTGAATAATTAGAGAAACTTTCGTTAACTGTTTTCAAACATGACCATATATGGGCCGTCTGTATCTATAGCACTTTTCCACCTGTAGAGTTCGGGAATGTGACGTCATGTCGCTAAGCATTATGGGATTAGCAGCCATTGTAAACTAACGGAGATTTTAAAAGTTAAAATACTGGAGTTTTTGTTCACATTAAAACACTTGGAGACCACAGTGAGTTAGATGTTTTAACCAGCAGTATCTCAGCAGCTAACGGAGTCGTTCCACTGGTTTTTTCTCCACTTTTTATACTGTTTTTAGCTAATGTTAGTCTATGGAGATGTATGCTAACTAGGGCTGTGCAATTAATCGAAATTCGATTACGATTTCGATTACAACAGTAAACGATTACAAAATTAGCATAATCGCTTATTATCGATTATATTTATTTGTTTCTATTTTTATTTTTTTTTCTATTTTTAAATTGATGGATTGATGGATTTTTGTCTTTTTTTGATGGATTTTTGTCACTTTTTTGATGGATTTTTGACACTTTTTTTTGCTGGATTTTTGACACTTTTTTGATGGATTTTTGTATTTTTTTGATGGATTGTTGTCACTTTTTTAATGGATTTTTGTATTTTTTTGATGGATTTTTGTCACTTTTTTGATGGATTTTTGTATTTTTTTTGATGGATTTTTGTATTTTTTTTAATGGATTTTTGTATTTTTTTTGATGGATTTTTGTCACTTTTTTGATGGATTTTTGTCTTTTTTTTGATGGATTTTTGTCATTTTTTTGATGGATTTTTGTCACTTTTTTGATGGATTTTTGTCATTTTTTTGCTGGATTTTTGTCATTTTTTTAATGGATTTTTGTCACTTTTTTGATGGATTTTTGTCACTTTTTTAATGGATTTTTGTATTTTTTTGATGGATTTTTGTCACTTTTTTGATGGATTTTTGTCACTTTTTTGATGGATTTTTGTCACTTTTTTGATGGATTTTTGTCTTTTTTCTGCTGGATTTTTTTTTTTTTTGCTGGATTTTTGTCACTTTTTTGCTGGATTTTTGTCACTTTTTTAATGGATTTTTGTCACTTTTTTGATGGATTTTTTTAAAGGCAACAAATAATCGTTTGAATAATCGTGATTTCAATTATGACAAAAATAATCGTGATTATTATTTTTTCAATAATCGAGCAGCCCTAATGCTAACAGCTGCAAAGATGGCGGATCTCCATGGTAACTGTGGACATTCCCGAACTCTATACATTAGGCACTCAAAGCGCTTTGCAGCAAGGAACCGCTCACCCATTCACTCCCTCTCGTTCATACACACATTCAGGCCTGACCTCCGGCTCAGGATCGACCCCACGCATCACCTCGTTTTCCAGAGACGACCCGCTCTGCCCCCCGCCCCGCTGCCACGATGCTCTGATCTAACTCCTCTCTGGTGCAGGTGTGGTCGGACGGGGAGCCGTGCGTGCTGCTCTGGTTCAGGAGGCTGTCTTTGGCTCGTGAGGAACAGAAAGTGGACCTCACTGAGAGGGTCTTCTCTGCTCTGAACCCCGTGGACCTCAGCCAGTCCCGCTGCAGCTCGGACCAGGCCAGGTACCGCCCGACTGCAGACATAACGCTGCAAATCTAAGCACCCATGTTCACCGTCCTTTTTCACTCCAGGGTCATCCTGAAGTTTGGAGACGTGATGGACCTCAGAGACCTGTCCATCAGGTGGGTCAGATCAGAAAGACTTTATCCATTTAGGAAAGGCAGCCGAGGCTTAACTGAGAGCTTAGGGACATTAGTTCATTATGGCTAAACCCAGGGCCGTGGGAACCCAGGGTGCAGAGGGCGCTGCAGCACCCCCTGGTGGATCGTTTGTGAACTGCAGGCAATATTAACCCCTTAACTCCCACCTGAACCGAGCACATTTTATCCAGCTTTACCCCAATCCAAAAGCTTCTGGAAAAAAGGTGTGAAAATAGCAACAAAACTGAGACGAAAAGGATGGAAATGTGACAAAAAAGTGACGAAAAAGAAGAAAAAAAATGAAAAAAAAGAACAAAAAAATGAAAAAATGTGACAAAAAAGACAAAAAAAGACAAAAAATGACAAAAAAGTGACGAAAAAAGTGACAAGAAAAAATGACAAAAAATGACAAAAAAATGACAAAAAAAACGACAAAAAAATGACAAAAAAATGACAAAAAAGTTACGAAAAAAATGACAAAAAATAACAAAAAAAATGACAAAAAATGACAAAAAAATGACAAAAAATGACAGAAAATGACAAAAAAGGACAAAAAAGGACAAAAAAATTTACAAAAAATGAACAAAAAAGACAAAAAATTTGACAAAAAATGTGACAAAAAAATACAAAAAAGGACAAAAAAAGGACAAAAAACGACAAAAAATGACAAAAAACATTACTAAAAATGAGTTGAATACCCTCCAAAAAAGATGGAAAAAAATCTGATGACGTGAGGAAAAAGATCAGTTCAGTTTTGTAGGTCTTTCAAATAAGGCGTTACACTGGCCTACAGGATTTGGGTAAAGCTGAACTGGAGAAAATGCTCTCGGTTCAGGCGGGAGTTAAGAGGTTAATAAATAGGATTTATGCACAGAAACAGTATTTTGGGGGTACATTTTGTCCCTCCGCGCCCCCTAACTAAAACATCTGCCCTCGGCTCTGGCTAAACCTGCTTGGTCTAATTTCCATCTGAGGCGCAGCAGTCGTAGCAGCCCCTCCTGTGAGCATGGACACAGCAGCATGTTCTCCAGAAGCTCGGTCTTGCAGTAGTTCTTTATTTGATGAAAAGTCGTACTTTAAGACAAAAAAACCCGACTGTACGAAACATCTCTCTCCGCAGCCTGGCTCTGTCCCGCTCCCAGGCGGAGGCGTCTGGGGAGAGGTGGTTCTCTCTGGACTCGGTGGTGGTTCGCTTTAACTCCACTCAGAGGCTGGCCTTTAACTCCACTCAGATCTACAGCCCAGAGTCCAGCTCCTTCAGCTGTGAGCACATCAGCAGCCTCTCCAAGTACAACGCCTTCCTGACCCCCACGGAGGACAGTCCCAGCTGGGCCCTGACCTTCACGCACTTCCAGGTACCACTCTGGGTCCCATAGCACCAGTCTATATCACACTACACTGATGACAAACCTTCTGTTGGTCTGTAAATGCAGGAAATTAGAATAACTGCCTTGTATAAAATGTCTCTCTCAAAATGGCTGTAGTGAATGTCTTGAAATAGGCCTCTGTCTCTTTAACCCCTTAACTCCCGCCTGAACCGAGCACATTTTCTCCAGTTTGGCTTTACCCCAATCCAAAAGCTTCTGGAAAAAAGCTGAGACGAAAACAATGATGGAAATGTGACAAAAAAGTTGCGAAAAATTGATGAAAAACTGGCAAAAATGTCACAAAAATGTCACAAGAAATTGACAAAAAAAAGGACAAAAATGTGACAAAAATTTGATTAAAAAATTGACGAAAAAATGAGAAAAAATTGACAAAAAAAATAGAAAACATTGCCAAAAATGTGATAAAAATTTGACAAAAATGTGACAAAAATTTGACAAAAAAATGAGAAAAATGTGACAAAAAAATGAGAAAAATGTGACAAAAAATGGACAAAAAATGGACAAAACTTTGACAAAAAAATGAGAAAAATGCGACAAAAAATGAGAAAAATGCGACAAAAAATGACAAAAATATGATAAAAATTTGACAAAAAAATTTGAAAAATGTGATAAAAATTTTACAAAAAATGTACAAAAATGTGACAAAAATTTGATTAAAAATTTGAAAAATGTGATAAAAATTTGACAAAAAATGTGACAAAAAAAAATGACAAAAACAATGACAAAAATGTGATAAAATTTGACAAAAAAATTAGAAAAATGTGACAAAAATGTGACAAAAAATGAGAAAAAAATGACAAAAAAATAACAAAAATGTGATTAAAATTTGACAAAAAAATGACAAAAAAGATACAAAAATGAGTGAGTGATGACGTGAGGAAAAAGATCCTCTTGGTTCAGGCGGGAGTTACGAGGTCACGAACCTCTGAGCCTTTAGACACGCCCCCTCCACACGCTGTCTGTGGCATCAGTGGGGAGGGGGTTCTGCTGAGGAGCAGTGGTTGGTTACTCGGCTGGGGACCAAAGCTCGGAGGCGTCTCCAGGAGGTGGGGGCGTTCCTAGGAGGACTCAGGCAAACCTATCCCTAAAATGGCCGCCGTCAGAGTTTTTACAGATTACTCAGAAATACGTGAATGTGCCAAGGCAACACTTCAGCCATGTTTTTAATGAGACATAATAACATGATGGAAAGCTTGAAAAAGTCCACTTTGCTTTAAGTTCTATCTATCCGTCTGTGCCATGGCCCCCTCACTCTCTTCCTCCTCAGATCCAGGCGTTCTCCGTCTCCTCCGGCGTTTTCTCTCGTCCCGTTGACTGCGAGACCTTCCTGACGCCCGCCCTGCTGATGGGACTCCTCTCCTCCCTGATCCTGCTCCTGGTTTTAGCCTACGCCTTCCACCTGCTGCTCCACCTCAGAGACCTGGAGGAGCACGAGCAGAGCTGCCACAGCCCGAGCAAGACCCCCGCACAGCACCTCCAGCACGGCCCCCCCCACAAATACACGCTGTAGAGCAAACACAGCGAGGACTCAAAGGCTGCTGCTGTAGACTTGTTATTAAAAACTACCTCCATTATCGCTTATTCACCGGTTTGTACCTTTGTAATAATGAAATAAAGGTTGAAAAGGCTTGTGTGGAGTTCCTCATGATTAGCACGTCGGGGTTTGTTCAGGGGCCGGACTGGGACTGGGACTGGGACACTTCCACCAATACACATGTTGACCTCTGACCCCCCCGCCTTAACCGAGAGCATTTTCTCCAGTTCGGCTTTGCCCAAATCTAAAAGCTTCTTGACTGGAGAGCAACACTGTAACGCCTCAGTTGAAAGCTCAAATCTAGAAAAGTGATGGTAACTTTTTGTCACGTTGTCGCTGCTTTGTCATGTTTTTGTTGCTTTTTCATCACTTTTTTGTGGCTTTTTTGGCGTGTTTTCATCACTTTTTTGTCACTTTTTCGTTGTGTTTTCGTCTCTTGTTTTTCGGGGTTTGTTTCATGTTTTTGTTGTTTTTTCATCGCTTTGTCGTCACGTTTTTGTCACTTTTTTGTCACTTTTTTGTCTCTTTTTCGTCTTCTTTTTAAAATGTTTTTTGTTGTTTTTTCGTCACTTTTTTGTCACTTTTTCGTTGTGTTTTCGTCTCTTGTTTTACGTTTTTTTTTTCATGTTTTTGTTGTTTTTTCATCGCTTTTTTTCATCGCTTTGTCGTCACTTTTTTGTCACTTTTTTGTTGGGTTTTCGTCTCTTGTTTTTCGGGTTTTTTTTCATGTTTTTGTTGTTTTTTTCATTACTTTTTTGTGGCTTTTTTGGCCTGTTTTCATCACTTTTTCATCTCTTGTTTTTCGTTTGTTTCATGTTATTGTTTTTTTTTTTATCGCTTTATTTCATCGCTTTGTCGTCACGTTTTCGTCACATTTTGTTGTTTTTCCCGCACTTTTCCAGGATCTTTTTCCTCACGTCATCACATTTTTTTCTCCATTTTTTTGTTGGGTGTTCAACTCATTTTTGTAACTTTTTGTCATTTTTTTGTCATTTTTTGTCATATTTTTGTCAATTTCTTAAGACATTTTTGTGACATTTTTGGCACTTTTTCATAAATTTTTCGTCCTTTTTTTTGTCACATTTTTCTCATTTTTTTGTCGTATTTTTGTCATTTTTTTGTCATTTTTTTGTCAATTTCTTGTGACATTTTTGCCACTTTTTCATAAATTTTTCGTCACTTTTTTGTCACATTTCCGTCATTGTTTTCGTCTCAGTTTTTTTCCAGAAGCTTTTGGATTGGGGTAAAGCCAAACACATTTTTGTTTTTGGATGCTTTTCTTTTAACCTCTTAACTCCCGCCTGAACCGAGCACATTTTCTCCAGTTTGGCTTTACCTCAATCTAAAAGCTTCTTGGGGAAAAAAAAAGCACGAGAAAAAAAACTAAAATGTTTTTAAAAAGGGACAAAAATAGTGACAAAAAAGGAGCAAGAAAGTGACAAAAAAGTGGTGAAAGTGCTGCAAAAAAGTGACAAATAAGAGACAAAAATGTGGCAATAATGTGATAAATAGAGCCAGTGATAAAAAGAGAAAAACTCAACAAAAAAGTGACGACAACGTGAGGAAAAAGATCAGTTTTGTGGGTCTTTCAAACGAGGCGTTCCTCAGGCCCAAAGAGGAGAGAATGCATTCGGTTCAGGCGGGTGGTAAGAGGTTTTAGATTTAGGCAAAGCTCGGTTGCGTGAGGGGGTAAGGGTGAGGTAAAGTGAGAGGCCAGACCAGTGGCCCTTCTGTGCTCTTCCAGAATACAGGACATATGGCCAGTCCGCCCCTGGGTTTGTCCCATTTTGAAGTCACACTAACGTTTCACACATAAACTACTGTAAGATTTAGGATATTGACTTTAACCTCTTAAAGGAACAGGCCAGCGTTTTTCCATACTGAGATATGTTCTTACCTGAGCTGTGACGAGTTCTTTAGGACCTGTCTGATCTTCAGTCACGTAAACACAGCACAGACGGCGTTAGCATTTAGCCTCTCCCTCTCTCCTCTATAGCTCCAAAACAGGTCAAGATAGAAGCTACCAAGCTCTTCCACGTTTCCCCTATTTAAATATGGTTGTTGTGTAAAAGTAGCTCGCCGGGTAAAAAACCACAGTGTGTGCATATGTTTTAAGTAGTATATCTTTAGCAAATATGATGAAAGCCTGTTATGTATGTAACTATTTATTAACCTCTTAACTCCCGCCTGAACCAAAAGGATCTTTTTCCTCACGTCATCAGATTTTTTTCCATCATTTTTTTGGTGGGGGATTCAACTCATTTTTATCACATTTTTGTAATTTTTTTGTCACATTTTTGTATTTTTTTGTCACATTTTTGTATTTTTTTGTCATATTTTTGTCAATTTTTTGTCAAATTTTTGTCAAATTTTTGTCACATTTTTGTCATTTTTTTGTCACATTTTGTCATTTTTTTAAATCACATTTTTTAAGGGGTTTAATTTATCATTCACAACTTTGCGCTTTTGAACTTGACCTTTGTTTGTCCTAGTGGTGTTGCCTTATGGCACGTGAACGCCGGCTGACGCATGCGCAGACGACCACCAACTCCACAACTGAAGCGTCTGACTGTGTTTTCATCAAAACAATGAGTAAATCTGGCTAAAATCGCACTTTTTAAAGTCTACGTCGAGTGGACCTCCTCTCCCGGGCGGGGGCTTGATGTTTGGCCGATTCTCCGCTGCTTTCTGCCGCTCTCATCGCCGCCTGCTCCTCCTCTCTTCCGCGGGGACTCGGAGCTCGGCGTGGCCGCAGCGAGGCGCGATGCAGACGGCCGTGGTGCGGTGCCTGCCCGGGGAGCCGAAACTCACCATCTCCTTCAGCCTGGACGGGAGCCACAAGCACATGCTCCGGGACCAGAACGAGCCCGTGGGGAAAGTCCTGGCTCGGATCGTCGCCAGCATCGCCAAGAACCAGGGAAAGAAGAAGAAGAAGAAGCAGAAGCAGCAGGAGGGGAGTGACGCCGCGCAGCCAGCCGCAGAGGTGAGCCTGCTCTTCGGGGAGGATCCAGTGGAGGAGTCGGTGCTGAACTCGGAGGCCTGGAGGGACGGAGCGGTGCTGTGTGTGGGGGATGTCCGGTTCGAGGTGCTCAGGAACGCGCCCACCTTCACCACTGCGGAGCTGCCCCGGTCCCTCATGGCGGGTTTCCCGGTGTGCCCCAGGCTGCAGATGGAGTTCGGAAACATGGACGACTGCGAGTTCACCTGGCTCAAAGACACCCCCGGGTAAAGCAGCACATGGAAGTAAAGAGGGGGAAATGCAAAGGCAAAGACATTGGTGGAGTGTTGGAGGGAAAAAAAATCTTCAGATACCAAGACTTGTTGCCTGTTTGAGTCCAGGTACAGCATTAACCCCTTAACTCCCACCTGAACCGAGCACTTTTTCTCCAGTTTCGCTTTACCCCAATCTAAAAGCTTCTGGAAAAAAGGTGAGAAAATAGCAACAAAACTGAGACGAAAACAATGATGGAAATGTGAGAAAAAAGTGACGAAAAAGTGGCCAAAATGTGACCAAAACATTACAAAAATGTACCAAAAAAAAAAAATGTGATCAAAAATTGACATTTAAAAAAAAAAAAAAATGATAAAAAATGGACAAAAAAATTACAAAAAAATGGTCAAAAAATAATTAAAAAAATGTTATAAAAAACTGACAAAAAATTACAAAAATGTGACAAAAAATTACAAAAAATAAAAATAAAAAATTTGATACATTGAAAAAAAATTACAAAAAATTGATAAAAAAAAAAAAAAAAGTGATAAAATGTGACCAAAAAATTACAAAAATGTAATAAAAAAATTGACGAAAAATAACAAAAAATGTGATAAAAATTGACAATTTTACAAAAAAGAAATTTGATAAAAATTGACAAAAAATTGACAAAAAATTGACAAGTGTGACAAAATGTGACCAAAAAATGAAAAAAATGTGACAAAAATGTGATAAAAAAATTGACAAAAAAAAAAAGACAAAAAATTTGACAAAAAAGTTGCATAAATGAGTTGAATACCCAACAAAAAAATGATGAAAATAAAATCTGATGACGTGAGGAAAAAGATCCACTCGGTTCAGGCAGGAGTTAAGAGGTTAAAGGAAGTTCCTTGGGTGTTTCAGCTCATTTAAATAATTAAAGGTTAAAAGAATGATGGAATACATTTATATTACAGTTCTGTTTAATGGTTCTAGATGACTTTACTATAGATATCAAAGGTATCGGTGTGGTTAAAGTACTGGCATCAGAAATCTAGCGTTTCCCAGCCCTCGCCGTCAGCTGGACTGGGCTGTTTGAGGAGGATGTTTTTAAGCTCAGGCCCTCCTGTTGGGAGTAGTCAGGGTTGTCCCCCCTGATTAGAGCCAGGGTTTGGGGTCATGGGGTTAGGGTTATGATTAGGGTTAGGAAGGCAAATGTGATGTGAGTTGAACAAATCTTACACATAGTTTTAGACAATGGAAGGTCTTGGCTTTAAAATGAGGCATCACACTGGCCATATGGGCTGTAAATTCTCCTTGGATTTGCAAAATTGCTAACCCTTACATAGATTTCACATAGACTTCATACTCAGCTTTATGTTTCATGCTCTTTCAGCGCCGGTGCAGGAGGGAACTGGGCTGAAGTTGGCTCAGGTCGAGTTTTTGTTCCGTCCAACGAAGACATCGGGAGCAAACTCCGACTGCGCTGTTTCCCCAAAGACGGGACACGCGGTGGTTTGGTGAAAGAGCTGGAGTCGGACGGCGCTGTTGAGGCGGGACCTGGGACGTGCACATTTGACACAAGGTATAATAACATCTCTGGTTCTCAGACTCTGGGTGTGGAAGAGCAGAACGGAGCAGCGCTTCCTGTCTGCATCTTCACGTTTAGTCTTATCTAACTTGTTTTTGCAGGCACCTGTTCACTCAGCAGCAGACCCAATGGCCGGAGCTGAGAGTCGTGTCCTATAACATTTTGGCGGATATTTATGCTCAGACCGAGCTGTCTAAAATGGTGCTGTATCCGTACTGTGCGCCCTATGCCCTCGAGCTCGACTACAGGATCAACCTCATCAGGAAGGAGCTGTGTGGGTACAACGCCGACCTCCTGTGCCTGCAGGAAGTGGACAAAGGTGAGGATTTGAAATCACATTTGATACTACTTTCATTCATCTATACCTCTTAGACTTGCAGATTTACTGTCGTTTTTTTTAATCAAAATTGCAATTTGAAGGGTTGCAATTGACAAATTGCTGCAGTGATTTTGGTCAACACGGACTAGATCCTGATGAAGTGCAACCAAAGACCGTGCTTACTCAGGAAGCTACATCTTGTTGCTGTAATGGCAGAACAATGTTATTAGATATAGTAATTGATGGAATCGATACGCTTTCATTTTGAGTGTAAAAATAAAGAATGGAATGTATTATCTCTCTGTGGGAATCAGTCCTTAAATTAAGAGTTGTTGTGATTTTATTTTTTCTTAAAATAAGAAAAAATATTCTTTGTCTAAAGCTTAAGAAGATTAAAAAAGTCTTTCTTTCTTGTTATAAGAAAAAATAGCCATTTTTTTAGCAAATATATCTGAACAAGAAATGGCCAGATTTTATTTACTAAAATAAGAATTTCTTTCTCTAGAAAATTTAGCTTGACAAGACATTTTTACTTTTTAGGGAATAAATGAGAATTTATTTCTTAAAATAAGACCTTTTTTACTTGCTTAGAATCCACTTTTTGCAGTGCAATCATTTGGAGTTAGCAAGCAAATCCTCACCATCTTCTACTGCACTTTCGTAGAAGAAGAAGATCTTTATTATCATAGAGAATGGGATCAGTTTTTCCTTCACTGCTGGTTCCCTTCCATCTCACTGAAAAGAAAACTCCTGAGCATCATAAATGTCTTGCCTGCTGTGATAAGTAGACTCTGTAAAGGCTCAGCGGATTGCACAAGGCCCGTCCCATGTTCTGTACAAGGCGTTTGAAGGGCCACCCTCTGGACCCAGGCGCCGGTCCCAGCCTGGGATAAACGTTGTGCCCAGACCTATGCAGCTCTTGAACTCTGTACAGAAGTGATGAGGACTGTGTTGTCAGTTTACACTCACTGCTGGACTTGCCTGTGCACTTACTTTATGTTGTCCTGGACTTTATGCCATACTGTATGTGCTGTTGAATGAATGTTCTAAGCTAAGCTACTTCTGCCCTTTTAAATTGCCCCCCTAACTAAAGTTATTTGAATTGAATTGAATCGAATCAAGTACACGTCAAGTTCTGTGAGGATTCAATGCTGGTCAAACATGGAAAAAAAAACGGAAGAACAACCGAGGACCGGAATGTAATTTTGTTATAAGTGCTATAATATTTCTTGATAGATGTTACCTCTCCCAACATGTTCTAAAATGCATATGATCCTGGTAATAGTAATAGTTTAGCAGTTCATATGTCAGTCCTTTAAAACTTGAAGACTCTTGAATGTGTTGAAAATATGCACTGTGCTTCGAAGCTTGATTTTAAAGAGTGATTTATGTATCAGAATGTTTGTCTCAGTCCAAATACTAGGATTATGATCATCCCAGAGCTTGATTCTGGTTATAGGAACAAGCAGTCAAGCACCTGATCTAAACTCTTTAAGAATGAAACATAATGATTGCACATCTTCTGTTATGTTAATGTTTTCCTGCCACTCAGCTCTGTGTGTTTTCAGGAGTCTTCGATGAAAGCTTGTCCCCAGCGATGGACGCTTTTGGTTTTGATGGAGTTTTTAGAATCAAAGAGAAGCAGCACGAAGGGCTGGCCACTTTCTACCGCAGGTTTGATCTGCTTTTATGTTGTATATTGTCTTGTGTCTTATAGATCTACATCTTCAGTTTACATCAAGATTCAAATACTGTAAATAGACCAGTGTTTTTCAACCTTTGTTGGGCCAAGGCACATTTTTTTCATTGAAATCATCACGAGGCGCCACCAGCAGAAAAAGTTCTCATCAAAGTGTCTTGGCTACGAACACCGTGTAGTTAATGTCAATGTTATTTATAAAGCACATTTAAAAACAACCATAGTCGAGCAAAGTGCTGGACAAGAACAGTAACAATATGTACAATAAACACAATAAAACTTAAACACAGGTCAGATATAAAGGCACAAACTGTGGAACCGAAGGCCAAAGCAAAAAGATGAGTTTTTAATGTGGTTTTAAACTCCTACAGACTGAGCCGAGCACATGTAGAGGAGGAAGAAGAAGATCTTTATTTATATAGCTCCTTTCACAGACATGGTCACAAAGCGCTTTACATGAGACAGTTGTACATTCACTCCACACTCGGTGGTGTAAACTACGTTTGTAGCTTCAGTTTCCCCTGGGGGAGACTGTCAGAGGCGCTTTCGCGACTACACACGTCTGCGCCAACCATACATTCACCATACATAGAGGAGGCGGTTCCAAAGTTTAGGGGCCACTGAGAAGGCTCGGTCACCTCTGGACACACCTGGATTTAGGAACAGACAAAAGGAGCTGGTCTGCTGACCTCAGAGCCCTGGAAGGACAGTAGAGCTGGTCGTAACAAAAGTAACAAAAAAGTAACAAAAAAGTGACAAAAATGCAGCAAAAAGTAGTCCTTCCAGAGCTCTGAGGTCTGACCAGTTCTACTGTCCTTCCAGAGCTCTGAGGTCTGACCAGTTCTACTGTCCTTCCAGAGCTCTGAGGTCAGACCAGCTCTACTGTCCTTCCAGAGCTCTGAGGTCTGACCAGCTCTACTGTCCTTCCAGAGCTCTGAGGTCAGACCAGCTCTACTGTCCTTCAGGAGCTCTGAGGTCAGACCAGCTCTACTGTCCTTCCTCTGAGGTCAGACCAGCTCTACTGTCCTTCCAGAGCTCTGAGACCTGCAGACCAGCTCCTTCTGTCTGTGTGTCCAGAGGTGACCGAGCCTCCTCAGTGGCCCCTAAACTTTGGACCCGCCTCCTCTACATGTGCTCGGCTCAGTCTGTAGAGGAGTTTAAAACCAAATTAAAAACTCATCTTTTTGCTTTGGCCTTCGGTTCCACAGTTTGTGCCTTTATATCTGACCTGTGTGAGTTTTATTGTGTTTATTGTACATATTGTGCAGCACTTTGGTCGACTATGGTTGTTTTTAAATGTGCTTTATAAATAACATTGACATTAACTATACGGTGTTCCGAGCCAAGACACTTTGATGAGAACATTTTCAGCTGGTGCCTCGTGATTATTTCAATGAAAAAAATGTGCCTTGGCTCAACAAAGGTCAAAAAACACTGCCCTATACTAGTTAAGATAAAGCATTAAAACATAAACTGACGCATTGTGAAATAAACTACTCTTACTGATCTGTTAGTCGCCACCAGGATTGAACTTTTGATCTGCCGTTGCTGCAGTGCGTCAGGTCGAGGTTGAGTCACACTATGTACCCAAAGATTGAGATCAGGTTATTTTCTCTTTAATGGCGCGGGAATGTTCCAAATGGACAATTCCAGGATTCATCGGGCTCACATTGTGAAAGAGTGGATCAGGGATCACAGAGTCCAGATATCAACCCTATGGAGAATCTTTTGGCTGTGCTGGAGAAGTGCAGCGATCACACTCTCATCATCAGTGCAAGGTCCTGGTCAGAGCCGGGGGAAGATGTTTTAGTGAGGGGGCGCTGAGGGACAGAATGTGCCCCCAAAATACTGTTTTTGTGCATAAATCCTATTTATTAACCTCTTAACTCCCGCCTGAACCCAGAGCATTTTCTCAAGTTCAGCTTTACCCAAATCCTGTAGGCCAGTGTAACGCCTCATTTGAAAGACCTACAAAACTAAATGGATCTTTTTCCTCACGTCGGATGGTTTTTCATCACTTTTTTTGGTGGGCAGTCTTCTCATTCTTGTCAAATTTTCGTGATTTTTTTGTCACTTTTTCGTCCAATTTTATTCCATTTTTTGTCAATTTTTTGTCAATTTTTTCTCCATTTTTTTGTCAAATTTTTCTCACTTTTTTGTCAATTTTTTGTCATTTTTGTCCATTTTTTGTCACTTTTTCTCACTTTTTTGTCACTTTTTAATCCATTTTTTGTCCAATTTTTCTCACTTTTTTGTCAAATTTTTGTCAATTTTCGTGATTTTTTTGTCACTTTTTCGTCAAATTATTCACATTTTTTTTGTCAATTTCTAATCACTTTTTCGTCCATTTTTTGTCACTTTTTCGTCAAATTTTATTCCATTTTTTGTCAAATTTTTGTCCATTTTTGTTATTTTTTGTCACTTTTTTGTCAATTTTTTCTCACTTTTTCGTCCATTTTTCGTCAATTTTTTCTCCATTTTTTTGTCACATTTTTGTCATTTTTCTCCATTTTTTGTCACTTTTTCTCACTTTTTTGTCACTTTTTCGTCCATTTTTTCTCAATTTTTCCTCAAATTTTTCGTCAAATATTTGTCATTTTTTGTACGTTTTTTGTCACTTTTCCGTCAATGTTTTCTCACTTTTTCCACATTTTCATCCTTGTTTTCGTCTCAGTTTTGTCACTACCTTCACACCTTTTTCCCAGAAGCTTTTGGATTGGGGTAAAGCTGGAGAAAATGTGCTCGGTTCAGGTGGGAGTTAAGGGGTTAGTATTGCCTGTGGTTCACAAACTATCCGCCAGGGGGGGCTGCAGCGCCCTCAGCACCCTGGGTTCCCACGGCCTTGGTCTTGGTGATAAATGTGCTCAAACACAGGACACTGCAGGAGCTTATCGTGTAAACTAAAACTAAATATGACACAGTTTTGGTCAGGACGTCTTCATGTATATACTGGAACTCCACGTACTGATGCTGACAGTGATGACGATCTCTCCGCACAGGTCTCGATTCCGTTTGCTGAGCTCACATGACTTGGTTCTGAGTGAGGCGCTGGGCTCAGACTCGCTTCACTCTGACTTACTCCGAAAGCTGAGCTCAAACTCGGACTTGAAGGAGAAGGTTCTGCAGAGGTCCACCGCTCTGCAGGTCTCTATTCTGCAAGACCTGCTCCAGCCCGACCGCTCGCTGTGTGTGGCCAACACTCACCTGTTCTGGCATCCCACAGGTAACCCGAAACATGCACACTATAGATACAGACGGCATCTCTGGAATCGCCCATATATGGTCATTTTTGAAAACAGTTAAGAGGGAAAACCATTTTGAAAAAATCTAAACTTTGTCTAATTATTCAAAAACTACTTTAACAAACGCTGAATTATGAATATAGTTTCTACTAAATAAAGAAACAAAGACATGGGGAGGAGCAAAGTGGTTCAACAGCCCATAAATACATAAAAACAACGGAGAATGCTAACATGATGCTACATGTTTGCGCCGTGCTAATGCTAACGGTTAGCTAGCGCTTGCTACAACTGCCGTTTTTTCACTTCTACTGAACAATCTGCTGTGAGAAAATATCCATATGGGCCCGATTTACATTTGACTTTATTTGTGTGATAAATAAGTTGATATTCCACCAGAAAACGGCTAAAAAGAGGGAAAATTGTGTTTCTCTAAAGATTCTATTTTCCCCCTCGGCGAAGCCACGCCCCCTTCTATGACGAGATGCCGTCTGTATCTATAGACATCATCGGTGACATCATCTGGAGGCAGGAAGTGATCAAGAGAAATCAGATTAAACTAGAACTAGTGATTAAAGGTGTAAAACTACAACTAAAACATGTCGTCCTGTTGTGGCTTAAGGTGTAAGACCAAGAGGAACGACATTTGAGACGATAAAATAAGGTTTATTTGATATTTCCAAAAACAGTTTGTTTATCGCTACCGTGACAACAGCTCCAATGGAAATAGATGGGAATCTTAAAGGAACAGGCCGGCGTTTTTCCACACTGAGATATGTTCTTACCTGAGCTGTGACGAGTTCTTTAGGACCCGTCTGATCTTCAGTCACGTAAACACAGCGCAGACGGCGTTAGCATTTAGCCTCTCCCTCTCTCCTCTATAGCTCCAAAACAGGTCAAGATAGAAGCTACCAAGCTCTTCCACGTTTTCCCTATTTAAATATGGTTACGTGACGTGTTCCACTACAAAGTATAATTACACACAATTAAACAATGTGGATTTTCTAAGCGGATAAAAGGGGGAACTATATTGTAAGGCGTAATAATACCAGGAGGAGTTTGGCATCCGCGCAGTAAAGTGAAGATTACTGCGTGGATTTCGAACTACTCCTGGTATTATTATGCCTTACAATATAGTTTAATGGTTTTTGTTTAGCCCAATATCACAACAGAAGTGGCCTCACAGCTGCACCAAACATTAAGGCAATAAAACAGAGCAATAAATATGACAATTAAAAGTCCAGGTGAATCCAGGCAAATATAATGTCCAATAGGAGGCAGCGACGAGCGGCGTGGGCGTCCCCCGTCCTTAGACTCTCCAGCACGGTGAGGAAAAACTCACAAACCCGGCAGGAGGAAAGAGAAACCTTGGGGAGAACCACAGAAGGAGAGATCCACTCCCATGGACGGACAGGCTATAGAGACCCAGGGCCGAAGGATCCCTCAGCAGACGGGCCGAGATCACAGACCGTCCAGGCCTCAGGTTCCAGAATGCAGGTTCCTCCGTTCACCCAGGTTCCTCCGTTCCATCTAGACAGGCACTCCCGTCTAAGTCAGAAGAAGACAGAGCTCAGTGGACCGGACTTCCCACAGCAGTGTTCCTCCTCAGGCAGCTTTACTTCAGGCCTTAAATGTAGGGACTGTGTCTGCTTCTCTAACGTGGGCAGCATCACTGAATAGCTCTTGACTGATATTAATGTTTACTATTATTGCCTCAGATTTCTAATACTCTTCAAACCACTGCTGCCTCCGGTGCCACGTTTGTTCGTCCTGTTTGCAGGTGGGAATGTGCGTCTGGTGCAGATGGGCGTGGCTCTGACGCACCTGGGTCACGTGATCAGTGCGGTCTCACCCGGGGCCGCTCTCGTCTTCTGTGGCGACTTCAACTCCACTCCTCCATCAGGTGACAACGGCCTTTATTCTAGTGCTTTCTCCTGTTAGGGGCTGCTGGCGAGTGGAGTCTTGTAACAACTACTGGCTACTACTAAATGATAGTAATGCAAATGTTTTAGTGGAAACTGGAGCACCTGAATGAAACGTGCAGATACAAGGAGAAGATGTAAACATTGAAAGAATCCACACAGTCTGGAAATGAAAACTCAGATGTTTTTGCTGTGATCAGAGGTGCTCACCCTGACCTTATCTTTTCTTTTTCTTCTCTCAGGTGTGTGTGAGCTCCTGACCCACTCCTCTCTCCCTCAGTCCCACTCAGACTGGCTCAGCTCCGGTCCGGACCATCACTGTCCCATGGATCTGGCCTCGCCGTTTCCTCCTCTGCTCAGCGCCTGCGGAAACCCTCCGTACACCAACTACGTGGGAGGATTCAAGGGCTGCCTGGATTATATCTTCATCCAGCCGGACCACATGGAGGTCAGTTCACTGTATTTATGTTACTATCTCAGAGCTGTGACACTTGCTATGGACAAACATCACAGCTCGAGTGGTGTCTGATGTTAGGGCTGCTCGATTATTGAAAAAATAATAATCACGATTATTTTTGTCATAATTGAAATCACGATTATTCAAACGATTATTTGTTGCCTTTAAAAAAATCCATCAAAAAAGTGACAAAAATCCATCAAAAAAGTGTCAAAAATCCATCAAAAAAGTGTCAAAAATCCAGCAAAAAAGTGACAAAAATCCATTAAAAAGATACAAAAATCCATTAAAAAAGTGACAAAAATCCAGCAAAAAAGTGACAAAAATCCAGCAAAAAAGTGACAAAAATTCATTAAAAAAATACAAAAATCCATCAAAAAAGTGACAAAAATCCAGCAAAAAAAGTGACAAAAATCAATTAAAAAAGTGACAAAAATCCAGCAAAAAAAATACAAAAATCCATCAAAAAAGTGACAAAAATCCATTTAAAAAAGTGACAAAAATCAAAAAAATCAAAAAAGTGTCAAAAATCCATCAAAAAAAAAGACAAAAATCCATTAAAAAAAGACAAAAATCCATCAAAAAAGTGTCAAAAATCCATCAAAAAAGTGTCAAAAATCCATCAAAAAAGTGACAAAAATCCAGCAAAAAAGTGGCAAAAATCCAGCAAAAAAAATGACAAAAATCCATCAAAAAAATACAAAAATCCATCAAAAAAGTGACAAAAATTCATTAAAAAAATACAAAAATCCATCAAAAAAGTGACAAAAATCCAGCAAAAAAAGTGACAAAAATCAATTAAAAAAGTGACAAAAATCCAGCAAAAAAAATACAAAAATCCATCAAAAAAGTGACAAAAATCCATTTAAAAAAGTGACAAAAATCAAAAAAATCAAAAAAGTGTCAAAAATCCATCAAAAAAATACAAAAATCCATTAAAAAAGTGACAAAAATCAAAAAAATCTAAAAAGGGTCAAAAATCCATCAAAAAAAAAGACAAAAATCCAGTAGAAAAAAGACAAAAATCCATTAAAAAAGTGACAAAAATCCATCAAAAAAGTGACAAAAATCCCAAAATTAAAAATTTGAAAACAAAAATTGAAAAAAAAAAAAAATTAAAAAAAAATTAAAAAAAAATATATATAATCGATTTTTTGCGATTATGCTAATTTTGTAATCGTTTACTGTTGTAATCGTAATCGAATTTCGATTAATTGCACAGCCCTATCTGATGTTTTTGTCGGCCTGTAGGTGGCGCAGGTGATCCCTCTGCCTTCTCACGAGGAGGTGACGACCTACGAGGCTCTGCCCAGTGTCTCCCACCCGTCGGACCACATCGCTCTAGTCTGTGACCTGCTCTGGAGGCCCCCGACCGACCGAACCACCCAATAACCCCTTTAAAACACTCATAAAGACATGATCCAGAGTTCTGTCTTTTCTTTATCACAATCCACCGTTCAGACATCTCAGTGTTTTAGTATTCTCCTTTTCCCTGTAGGTGCTCAGAAGGTTGTTTCTTTGTTTACTTGGATCACACTGAGGAAAAGAAGTTTCATTTGGAGCTACACGACACCAAAGCTGTCACCGGTGCACGGTCATTCAGAGTTAGTTTCCTCGACTATAATGTTTAGTCTTAATTTTAGTCAAAGTGATATTTTTGTGACTAAAATTGGACTAAAACTAAATTAAAAGTTTCTCTTGAGACTAAAACTGTGACTAAAATGTCCAGATATTTTAGTCGACTGAAATAAGACTAAATAAAAATGAAAAGGAGAGACTAAAATCATCCAAACTTGTATTGAGCGTCTGAAAGAGCCTCAGATCATGTAAATTCTCTGTTAAAGGATCAGCTCTGAGCTTTGTTCATGTGGAGCAGCTCCATGAAGCAGAGGAACAACATTAAACATGATTATCATGAATATTATCAATACAAAGTCCACTCAATTAGTCTTAAATTTACGTGCAATTTTAGTCAACTAAAACTAGACTAAAAATGGGGATGAAATTTTCTTTTTTTGTCACATTTTTTGTATTTTATTTTGTCATTTTTTGTCACATTTTTGTCATTTTTTGTCTTTTTTGTCATTTTTTTGTCTTTTTTTAAATTATTTTTTTGTCTTTTTTTGGTCAATTTTTTTTGTCATTTTTTTGGAGAGACTAAAATCATCCAAACTTGTATTGAGCGTCTGAAAGAGCCTCAGATCATGTAAATTCTCTGTTAAAGGATCAGCTCTGAGCTTTGTTCATGTGGAGCAGCTCCATGAAGCAGAGGAACAACATTAAATATGATTATTATCAATATCATCAATGCAAAGTCCACTAAACTAGTCTTAAATTTACTCGACTAAAACTAGACTAAAATTGAAACGATTTTTTGGACTAAATCTCGACTAAAATTAAATTACATTTTAGTCAAAAGACTAAAACTAAATGAAAATATGTTGTCAGAATGAACACTGCTGTCATTACACAGTTGCATATCTTCTCAAATCACTTGCTTGATTCTTCAAAACACTTCTGGATCTATTACTTTCAATAATCCAAAGCAAGAGACTGTGTTTCTCCAATGGGGATGAAAGTACATTTAGAGTTGCTCCAGCTTTACCCCAATCCAAAAGCTTCTGGAAAAAAGGTGTGAAAATAGCAACAAAACTGAGACGAAAACAAGGATGAAAATGTGAAAAAAGTGAGAAAACATTGACGAAAAAGTGACGAAATAAATTACAAAAAATGACCAAAAAAATGACAAAAAATGTGACAAAAAAATGACAAAAAATGTGACAAAAAAAAGACAAAAAAATGTGACAAAAAATGACAAAAAAAGACAAAAAAAAAAGACAAATGTGACAAAAAAATTAGAAAAAAATATGACCAAAAAATGACAAAAATGTGACAAAATATGACAAAAAAATGACAAAAAAAGGAAAAAGATCCATTTAGATGAGTTTTGTAGATCTTAGCTTTCAAATGAGGTGTTACACTGGCCTACAGGATTTGGTTAAAACTGAACTGGAGAAAATGCTCTCGGTTCAGGCGGGAGTTAAGAGGTTAATCAATAGGATTTATGCACAGAAACAGTATTTTGGGGGTAAATTTTGTCCCTCAGCGCCCCCTCACTAAAACATCTTCCTACGGCTCTGAATGAGATGACATGAAATAAAAAAATAAATGATTAATTATTTTGCCTTTCATTCAGTTTCACAGTCCAATGACCGTAGCCACGCTGTTGTGCTCTGATTGGTCAGGAATGCGGAAATAAGCGTTTCCTGAACACGTTTGGTAGCAACGGTTGCTAAGGGAAACCGCTGATCGGTGAATGAATCCGGTTTAAAAACATCAATAACTCGCTCACGTTACGAAATTAACCTCGTTTAATGATTATGAGTTGTAATACTTTTTTTTTTAGCTTTATTTCGATATAGTTTTTTTTTCTTTTTCATTGTTTTGGATAGACCGGAAGTGACGCGACATCACGCTCAGGCAGACCCGGAAGCCAAACAAAAGAGATTTGAACGCTCGACGTGTCATTCAGTGATTCATAAATTCACCACAGGGTTTACGGAGGATTTTGGAACCTTTTCCACGGTAAAGTTCATCTTGTTTACCTTTATTTTACGACAAATATGTCACGTCAGGAAAAGACTTAATACAGCGCTCATTTTGTTTCACCCGAGTTAGAAGCTCGTGTATTTGGGATGAAATGGGTTGAATATTATTTGAGATTTCTCTTGAAACTTAGGGAGGAAAAGTATTGACCGATCCCTTTGTGCTGACCCGTAATGGCCTCGCTGTGTTGTGTTTCTGCTCGTCACCCTGCACCTGTTCGAAGCAGCGTGACGTACAGTTTACTTCAACCAAAGCCAGTGAGAAATCGCGTCATAAGGTGTTGGTTGGAACGGCGATGCTCAGGTTCATAAACTGGGAACTTCTCATACTTCTAATATGTCTAATCATTGAGTTAAAGGTCAACACATCATCAGAAAGTCTCCTCGAAATCTAATTCACGGATGTACCGCGATTTAACCTCTTAACTCCCGCCTGAACCGAGAGCATGTTCTCCAGTTCAGCTTTACCCAAATCCTGTAGGCCAGTGTAACGCCTCATTTGAAAGCTAAGATCTACAAAACTCATCTAAATGGATCTTTTTCCTCATGTCATCACATTTTTTTTTCCATTTCTTCCATTGTCATTTTTTTTTGTCTTTTTTGTAATTTTTTGTCACATTTTTTATCTTTTTTTGGTCATTTTTTGTCATTTTTTGTCTGTTTTTTGTCATTTTTTGTCATTTTTTGTCTGTTTTTTGTCATTTTTTGTCATTTTTTGTCTGTTTTTTGTCATTTTTTGTCTGTTTTTTGTCATTTTTTGTCACATTTTTTGTCATTTTTTTTTGCCATTTTTAGTCAATTTTTGTCACATTTTTGGTCATTTTTTTGGTCATTTTTTGTCATTTTTTTGTCTTTTTTTGTCATTTTTTGTCACATTTTTTGTCATTTTTTGTCAATTTTTTTGCCATTTTTTGTCAATTTTTTTCAATTTTTTGGTCATTTTTTGTCCATTTTTCTTGCCATTTTTTGTCGCATTTTTTTGTCATTTTTTGTCAATTTTTCTTGCCATTTTTTGTCTTTTTTGTCACATTTTTGTCACATTTCTTGTAATTTTTTTTTGTCATTTTTTGTCAAAGTTTTCTCACTTTTTGTCACATCTTCATCATTGTTTTCGTCTCAGTTCTGTCGCTATTTTCTCACCTTTTTTCCAGAAGCTTTTGGATTGGGGCAAAGCCAATCTGGAGAAAATGTGCTGGGTTCAGGTGGGAGTTAAGGGGTTAACACGTGATGTCCAATCAGCTGATTCTCTAACATGACGGAATCATTTCCTCTTCTGTTGGTGGTTCTTATCTTCTCTGAATGTCATAGGATATTTTCCAATCCGATCAGATGCCGATACAAAAAACAATAGTGAAGCCTTTAAAAACACGCTGATCCCCAAAGTCTGTGCACTATTACCTAGAGTCACCAGATTTGCTTCCGCTCTAAAGATTAAATGAAGGCAATGAAGTTGGCACCGATGTATTTGCTGTGATTATTAGAGGGTTTAGTGCAGGGGTGGGTCCTCCAGCTTAACCTCTTACCACCCGCCTAAACCAAAGGCATTCTGTCCTCTTTGGCCATTATGTAGGCCTGTGTAACACCTCATTTGAAAGCTAAGACCCACAAAAATGATCTTTTTCCTCACATTGTTGCTGTGTTGTGTCACCTTTTGTATGTTTTTTTTTCTTTTCTTTTTTTAATTTTTGTCACATTTTTGTTGAATTTTTGTCACATTTTTGTTGAATTTTTGTCAATTTTTTGTTGAATTTTTGTCACATTTTTGTTGAATTTTTGTCAATTTTTTGCTGAATTTTTGTCAATTTTTGTTGAATTTTTGTTACATTTTTGCTGAATTTTTGTCAATTTTTTTTGAATTTTTGTCTCATTTTTGTTGAATTTTTGTCAATTTTTTGTCGAATTTTTGTCTCATTTTTGCTGAATTTTTGTCTCATTTTTGCTGAATTTTTGTCTCATTTTTGTCACTTTTTGTTGAATTTTTGTCTCATTTTTGCTGAATTTTTGTCATTTGTTTGTTGCGTTTACATCCTTGTTTTCTTCTCATTTTTTGTGGCTGTTTTGGTGCTTTTTTCCAAAGAAGCTTTTTGATTAGGGTAAAGCCAAACTGGAGAAAATGGGATCTGTTCAGGTGGGAGTTAAGAGGTTACTACTACTCATATAAATTTTTGATTAAAAAATCTCCTGTATGTTTTTTAACCTCTTAACCCCCGCCTGAACCGAGCACATTATCTCCAGTTTGGTTTTACCCAATTCTAAAAGCTACTTGAAAAAAAGCTTCAAAATGGTGTCGATGAAAACACAACAACACCGTGACAAAAAAGAAACAAGAACGCAACAAAAGAGCGACAAAAACCTGCCAGAAAAGCAACAATAATAGAACAAAAGAGTGACTAAAGAGCGAGAATAAAGTGATGAGAAAACAGAAAGAAGAAACCCTGACAGAACCTGGTTTAGTGTCTGCTGAGCTCCCTATTTTAGATTTTGCCTGACAATTATTTCTATATTTCTAGATCTTTGTCTGTGAAGAACCAGAAGTAATTGCTTTGCTCCTGTGTAGACTGTTTTTGTAATGCTGGCTTTACATAATAAATCAACTGGGTTTGGGGTGAGGGAGAAAAGGCCGTCAGTGCAAGGACAAGGATTATCAAACTGGTTTCTCTGGTTCAGCAAAGTCCCACAACAACAAAAAGGACGAAAAGACGAGACTTTTGTTGACACAGACATGATGTCATGTTTTTGGTCATTTTTTGTCACATTTCTTGTCATTTTTTTGTAATTTTTTGGTCATTTTTTTGTCATTTTATGTGATTTTTTTGTCAAGTTTTTTTGTCTGTCTTTGTCAGATTTCCTGTCATTTTTTTATCCATTTTTTGTCAAGTTTTTTGTCATTTTTTGTCTTTTTTTGTCAGTTTTTGTCAGGTTTTTTTTGTCAGTTTTTGTCAGATTTCTTGTCATTTTTTTTCATTTTTTCATTTTTTGTCATTTTTTGGTCATTTTTTTTGTCCATTTTTTGTCATTTTTTGCCTTTTCTTTGGTCATTTTTTGTCACATTTTTTGTCTTTTCTTTTTGTCAATTTTTTGTCAATTTTTTTGGTCGTTTTTTGTCAGATTTCTTGTAATTTTTTTTGTAATTTTTGGGGGGGGGTTGTCTTTTTTTGTCACATTTTTTGTCATTTTTTTGTCGTTTTATGTGATTTTTTTTGTCATTTTTTGGCTTTTTTTTTCTTTTTCGTCACATTTTTTGTCAAACTTTTCTCACTTTTTTAGTCATTTTTTGTCACATTTTTTGTCAAAGTTTTCTCACCTTTTTGTCACATCTTCATCATTGTTTTCGTCTCAGTTCTGTCGCTCTTTTCTCACCTTTTTTCCAGAAGCTTTTGGATGTAACTGGTGATAAAAGTTCCGCTAGAATTTAAAATCCACATACATAGGATCATATATTTACTTCATCTACTTTGTTATAAGAATGTGTGTAAATCAACAAGGACATGGAAACATCTGCCTTCATTTGTTTTGAAAATAAAGTATAAAAAAACAAGGATTCTGACATAATGAAAGTGTTATGAATGAATTACTCTAAATTACAAAGGGGAAAAACCACACAAGTGCACATTGTGTTGACTCTTGTTGTTTAAAGATGTGGTTCTTCTGTGGCAGGTGTAAGATGAAGGCGCTGATCCTGGTCGGGGGGTACGGCACCCGTTTGCGGCCCCTCACCCTGAGCGTTCCCAAACCTCTGGTGGAATTCTGCAACAAACCCATCCTCCTGCACCAGGTCGAGGCTTTGGTCAAGGTGAGACCCCGGGGGAGAGGGGGGGGAACATGTATGAATAAAATGTATTACATATATTACTCCCACCTGAACCGAGAGCATTTTCTCCAGTTCAGCTTTACCCAAATCCAGTAGGTCAGTGTAACGCCTCATTTGAAAGCTAAGTCTACAAAACTCATCTGACTGGATCTTTTTACTCATGTCGTCAGATTTTTTTTCAATCATTTTTTGGGGGGTTTTCAACTCATTTTTGTAACTTTTTTGTAAATTTTTTGGCACTTTTTGTCATATTTTTGTCACATTTTCATCATTTTTTTAATAATTTTTTGTAAATTTTTTGTCATTTTCTGTCATTTTTTTTAGTCATTTTTTGTGACATTTTTGTCACTTTTTCATCATTTTTTGTCAATTTTTTTGTAAGTTTTTTTGTCAAATTGTTTGTCACTTTTTCATCATTTTTTCATCATTTTGTGTAATTTTTTTGTCCTTTTTTGTGACATTTTTGCCACATTTTCATCTTTTTTTTTGTCCATTTTATTCACATTGTTTGTAAATTTTTTGTCACTTTTTGTCATATTTTTGTCACATTTTTGTCACTTTTTCATCATTTTTTCAGCATTTTTTGTCAATTTTTTTGCCAATTTTTTGTTATTTATTCGTCAATTCTTTATACATTTTTCGTTGTTTTTTTTTGTCACTTTCTGTCATTTTTTTGTCCATTTTTTGTCATGTTTTTGTCTTAGTTTTCTGTTTTTTTTGTCATTTTTTTCTGCTGGATTTTTCTCATTTTTCTATTGAGTTTTCATCATTTTTGTCGCTTTTTTTTGGGTCACTTTTAAGCTTATTTTTTGTCGTGTTTACATCCTCATTTTCCTCTCGTTTTTCATCACTGTTTTGTAGAAGCTTTTAGATTTGGAGAAAACATGTTCAGGTGGGAGTTAAGAGGTTAACGTGTGGAGAAAGTAGAGACGCTGATGACTTTCCAGTGATGTCGCGTTCATGGTCCAGGAGAGCTTCTCTGTGATGTTGAGCTGCTTCTCTGTGATGTTTCTCTGCTTCTCTGTGATGTTGAGCTGCTTCTCTGTGATGTTTCTCTGCTTCTCTGTGATGTTTCTCTGCTTCTCTGTGATGTTTCTCTGCTTCTCTGTGATGTCGAGCTGCTTCTCTGTGATGATGAGCTGCTTCTCTGTGATGATGAGCTTCTCTGTGATGTTTCTCTGCTTCTCTGTGATGTTGAGCTGCTTCTCTGTGATGATGAGCTGCTTCTCTGTGATGTTGAGCTGCTTCTCTGTGATGCTGAGCTGCTTCTCTGTGATGATGAGCTGCTTCTCTGTGATGTTGAGCTGCTTCTCTGTGATGAGCTGCTTCTCTGTGATGTTTCTCTGCTTCTCTGTGATGTTTCTCTGCTTCTCTGTGATGTTGAGCTGCTTCTCTGTGATGTTGAGCTGCTTCTCTGTGATGGTGAGCTGCTTCTCTGTGATGATGAGCTGCTTCTCTGTGATGTTGAGCTGCTTCTCTGTGATGATGAGCTGCTTCTCTGTGATGTTGAGCTGCTTCTCTGTGATGTTGAGCTTCTCTGTGATGATGAGCTGCTTCTCTGTGATGATGAGCTGCTTCTCTGTGATGTTGAGCTTCTCTGTGATGTTGAGCTGCTTCTCTGTGATGATGAGCTGCTTCTCTGTGATGTTGAGCTGCTTCTCTGTGATGTTGAGCTTCTCTGTGATGATGAGCTGCTTCTCTGTGATGTTGAGCTTCTCTGTGATGATGAGCTGCTTCTCTGTGATGATGAGCTGCTTCTCTGTGATGTTGAGCTTCTCTGTGATGATGAGCTGCTTCTCTGTGATGATGAGCTGCTTCTCTGTGATGATGAGCTGCTTCTCTGTGATGTTGAGCTGCTTCTCTGTGATGTTGAGCTGCTTCTCTGTGATGCTGAGCTGCTTCTCTGTGATGTTGAGCTGCTTCTCTGTGATGCTGAGCTGCTTCTCTGTGATGTTGAGCTGCTTCTCTGTGATGTTGAGCTGCTTCTCTGTGATGTTGAGCTGCTTCTCTGTGATGTTGAGCTGCTTCTCTGTGATGTTGAGCTGCTTCTCTGTGATGTTGAGCTGCTTCTCTGTGATGGTGAGCTGCTTCTCTGTGATGTTGAGCTGCTTCTCTGTGATGATGAGCTGCTTCTCTGTGATGTTGAGCTGCTTCTCTGTGATGTTGAGCTGCTTCTCTGTGATGGTGAGCTGCTTCTCTGTGATGTTGAGCTGCTTCTCTGTGATGTTGAGCTGCTTCTCTGTGATGTTGAGCTGCTTCTCTGTGATGTTTCTCTGCTTCTCTGTGATGTTGAGCTGCTTCTCTGTGATGTTGAGCTGCTTCTCTGTGATGGTGAGCTGCTTCTCTGTGATGTTGAGCTGCTTCTCTGTGATGATGAGCTGCTTCTCTGTGATGTTGAGCTGCTTCTCTGTGATGAGCTGCTTCTCTGTGATGTCGAGCTGCTTCTCTGTGATGTTGAGCTGCTTCTCTGTGATGATGAGCTGCTTCTCTGTGATGTTGAGCTGCTTCTCTGTGATGTTGAGCTGCTTCTCTGTGATGTTGAGCTGCTTCTCTGTGATGAGCTGCTTCTCTGTGATGTCGAGCTGCTTCTCTGTGATGTCGAGCTGCTTCTCTGTGATGTTGAGCTGCTTCTCTGTGATGAGCTGCTTCTCTGTGATGTCGAGCTGCTTCTCTGTGATGTTGAGCTGCTTCTCTGTGATGTTGAGCTGCTTCTCTGTGATGATGAGCTGCTTCTCTGTGATGTTGAGCTGCTTCTCTGTGATGTTTCTCTGTTTCTCTGTGATGATGAGCTGCTTCTCTGTGATGTTGAGCTGCTTCTCTGTGATGTTGAGCTGCTTCTCTGTGATGTTGAGCTGCTTCTCTGTGATGTTGAGCTGCTTCTCTGTGATGTTGAGCTGCTTCTCTGTGATGAGCTGCTTCTCTGTGATGTCGAGCTGCTTCTCTGTGATGTCGAGCTGCTTCTCTGTGATGTTGAGCTGCTTCTCTGTGATGAGCTGCTTCTCTGTGATGTCGAGCTGCTTCTCTGTGATGTTGAGCTGCTTCTCTGTGATGTTGAGCTGCTTCTCTGTGATGATGAGCTGCTTCTCTGTGATGTTGAGCTGCTTCTCTGTGATGTTTCTCTGTTTCTCTGTGATGATGAGCTGCTTCTCTGTGATGATGAGCTGCTTCTCTGTGATGTTGAGCTGCTTCTCTGTGATGATGAGCTGCTTCTCTGTGATGTTGAGCTGCTTCTCTGTGATGTTTCTCTGTTTCTCTGTGATGATGAGCTGCTTCTCTGTGATGTTGAGCTGCTTCTCTGTGATGATGAGCTGCTTCTCTGTGATGCTGAGCTGCTTCTCTGTGATGATGAGCTGCTTCTCTGTGATGATGAGCTGCTTCTCTGTGATGTTGAGCTGCTTCTCTGTGATGTTGAGCTGCTTCTCTGTGATGTTGAGCTGCTTCTCTGTGATGATGAGCTGCTTCTCTGTGATGTTGAGCTGCTTCTCTGTGATGATGAGCTGCTTCTCTGTGATGATGAGCTGCTTCTCTGTGATGATGAGCTGCTTCTCTGTGATGATGAGCTGCTTCTCTGTGATGATGAGCTGCTTCTCTGTGATGTCGAGCTGCTTCTCTGTGATGTTGAGCTGCTTCTCTGTGATGATGAGCTGCTTCTCTGTGATGTTGAGCTGCTTCTCTGTGATGATGAGCTGCTTCTCTGTGATGTTGAGCTGCTTCTCTGTGATGTTGAGCTGCTTCTCTGTGATGTTGAGCTGCTTCTCTGTGATGATGAGCTGCTTCTCTGTGATGTTGAGCTGCTTCTCTGTGATGCTGAGCTGCTTCTCTGTGATGTGGAGCTGCTTCTCTGTGATGTTGAGCTGCTTCTCTGTGATGTTGAGCTTCTCTGTGATGTCGAGCTGCTTCTCTGTGATGTTGAGCTGCTTCTCTGTGATGATGAGCTGCTTCTCTGTGATGATGAGCTGCTTCTCTGTGATGTTGAGCTGCTTCTCTGTGATGTTGAGCTGCTTCTCTGTGATGATGAGCTGCTTCTCTGTGATGTTGAGCTGCTTCTCTGTGATGTTTCTCTGCTTCTCTGTGATGTTGAGCTGCTTCTCTGTGATGATGAGCTGCTTCTCTGTGATGATGAGCTGCTTCTCTGTGATGCTGAGCTGCTTCTCTGTGATGTTGAGCTGCTTCTCTGTGATGAGCTGCTTCTCTGTGATGTTTCTCTGCTTCTCGGTGATGTTTCTCTGCTTCTCTGTGATGTTGAGCTGCTTCTCTGTGATGTGGAGCTGCTTCTCTGTGATGTGGAGCTGCTTCTCTGTGATGATGAGCTGCTTCTCTGTGATGTCGAGCTGCTTCTCTGTGATGTCGAGCTGCTTCTCTGTGATGTTGAGCTGCTTCTCTGTGATGTGGAGCTGCTTTTCTGTGATGTGGAGCTGCTTCTCTGTGATGATGAGCTGCTTCTCTGTGATGTGGAGCTGCTTCTCTGTGATGTTGAGCTGCTTCTCTGTGATGAACTGCTTCTCTGTGATGTGGAGCTGCTTCTCTGTGATGTTGAGCTGCTTCTCTGTGATGTTGAGCTGCTTCTCTGTGATGTTGAGCTGCTTCTCTGTGATGAGCTGCTTCTCTGTGATGATGAGCTTCTCTGTGATGTTGAGCTGCTTCTCTGTGATGATGAGCTGCTTCTCTGTGATGTCGAGCTGCTTCTCTGTGATGTCGAGCTGCTTCTCTGTGATGTTGAGCTGCTTCTCTGTGATGTTGAGCTGCTTCTCTGTGATGATGAGCTGCTTCTCCGTGATGTTGAGCTGCTTCTCTGTGATGTTGAGCCGCTTCTCTGTGATGTGGAGCTGCTTCTCTGTGATGCTGAGCTGCTTCTCTGTGATGTTGAGCTGCTTCTCTGTGATGTTGAGCTGTACTTTGGACTGTGTATTTAGCAGATATTCGTCTCTGTGATTTCAGGCTGGGGTGGACCATGTCATTCTGGCCGTGAGCTACATGTCAGAGCTGCTGGAGAGGGAGATGAGGATCCAGGAGGAGAGGGTGAGGACGGTTTACTGTAAAAGTTTGCTCTTACGGAGAAAACTGGAACAAACGGGAATATGGGAGCGGAAATTAATCATATTCGGTGTTGCAATTAATCGAAATTCGATGACGATTTCGATTACAACAGTAAACGATTACAAAATTAGCATAATCGCTTATTATCGATTATATGTTTTTTTTCTATATTTTTTTCTACATTTTTTTTTTTCAAATTTATTTAATTTTTTTTCAAAAAAAATTTTCAAAATTTTTTTTTCAACTTTTAAATTTTTTGATTTTTCTCACTTTTTTGATGGATTTTTGTCTTTTTTCTGCTGGATTTTTTGTCTTTTAATGGATTTTTGTCACTTTTTTGATGGATTTTTGTCACTTTTTTGATGGATTTTTGTATTTTTTTGATGGATATTTGTCATTTTTTTGATAGATTTTTGTCATTTTTTTGATTGATTTTTGTCATTTTTTTGATAGATTTTTGTCATTTTTTTGATTGATTTTTGTCACTTTTTTAATGGATTTTTGTCACTTTTTTGATTGATTTTTGTCACTTTTTTGATTGATTTTTGTCTTTTTTTTTTTGATTGATTTTTGTCTTTTTTTTTTATGGATTTTTGTCACTTTTTTAATGGATTTTTGTCACTTTTTTGATGGATTTTTGTAATTTTTTGATGGATTTTTGTCATTTTTTTGATTGATTTTTGTCACTTTTTTAATGGATTTTTGTCACTTTTTTGATGGATTTTTGTCTTTTTTTTTTGATGGATTTTTGTCTTTTTTTAATGGATTTTTTTATTTTTTTGATGGATTTTTGTCACTTTTTTGATTGATTTTTGTCACTTTTTTAATGGATTTTTTTATTTTTTTGATTGATTTTTGTCACTTTTTTAATGGATTTTTTAATTTTTTTTGATGGATTTTTGTCTTTTTTTTTTGATGGATTTTTGTCTTTTTTTTAATGGATTTTTTTATTTTTTTGATTGATTTTTGTCATTTTTTTTAATGGATTTTTGTCATTTTTTTGATTGATTTTTGTCACTTTTTTGATGGATTTTTGTCATTTTTTTTTGATGGATTTTTGTCTTTTTTTAATGGATTTTTTTATTTTTTTGATGGATTTTTGTCACTTTTTTGATTGATTTTTGTCACTTTTTTAATGGATTTTTTTATTTTTTTGATTGATTTTTGTCACTTTTTTAATGGATTTTTTAATTTTTTTTGATGGATTTTTGTCTTTTTTTTTTGATGGATTTTTGTCTTTTTTTTAATGGATTTTTTTATTTTTTTGATTGATTTTTGTCATTTTTTTTAATGGATTTTTGTCACTTTTTTGATTGATTTTTTAAAGGCAACAAATAATCGTTTGAATACTCGTGATTTCAATTATGACAAAAATAATCGTGATTATTATTTTTTCAATAATCGAGCAGCCCTATTCGTTGTGTCATTTTCAGCTCGGAATCAAGATCTCATTGTCTCACGAGAAGGAGCCTCTGGGAACAGGCAAGTCTCAAGATTTTTATCTGTGTATTGAAACAAAAGCGGTAAATTTAGCGATTTTTTTGAACATTTCTCTTGTTTTTCCCACAGCTGGCCCGTTGGCATTGGCCCGGGAATTGTTAAACGTCGACAGCGAACCGTTTTTTGTCTTGAACTCGGACGTGATCTGCGACTTTCCCTTCACCGAGCTGCTGCAGTTTCACAAAAACCACGGACGAGAGGGAACCATCGTGGTGAGGCAGAAATGACTGAGTCCGTGAGCTCGAGTTTATAAAGCGTTTCACGTCCGAGCGGTGAAATAGAGCTCGTGTCTTTGCAGGTGACCCGTGTGGAGGAGCCGTCGAAATACGGAGTGGTGATTTACGACGGGGACAGCGGCAGGATTCACAGATTTGTGGAGAAGCCGCAGGTGTTTGTGTCCAACAAAATCAACGCTGGGATGTACATCTTCAACCCCAGCATGCTCAGCCGCATACAGGTCAGAAGGCCTCCTCTGGACCTGGCCTTTTTAGGGTCTGTTTTTAAGCCTTTTTGTTAAAGCGGCTAGATGCAAGTTGGCCATTTTATACGCACTACTGCCACCTCAGGTCATACGTGTAACTACAGCATCTATATTAAACTCGAGGGGTCGGCAATGTCAGGCCCGGAGGCCAAATCCGGCCCTCCGGCACAGAACCTCTGGCCCTCAAGATGATTTTGAGAAGCACTATTACACAAATCACAGAGTACTTTTAACATTGTTAGAGTTAAATGGGAGAAAATAAGGTAGAAATACTGTCAATACACTCAATGAGGTCCTGACACTGGCATTTGAGAGAAGTGCACTGGAAAAAGAATAATCGTTTTAACCTCTTAACTCCCGCCTGAACCGAGAGGATCTTTTTCCTCACGTCATCAGATTTTTTTTCCAGCATTTTTTGTTGGGTATTCAACTCATTCTTGTAACTTTTTTGTCACATTTTTTGTCAATTTTTTTTATCACATTTTTGTCTTTTTTTCTTTTCTTTTTTTTTCATTTTTTGTCAAATTTTTGTAATTATTTTTCGTCAATTTTTGTCAATTTTGTCACATTTTTGTCATTTTTTCATAAATTTTTCGTCACTTTTTGGTCACATTTTTGTCATTTTTTTGTCACTTTTTTATCACATTTTTGTCAAATTTTTGTCAAATTTTTCGTCACTTTTTTGTCACATTTTTGTAATTTTTTCATCAATTTTTCGTCCCTTTTTGATCATTTTTGTCAATTTTTTGTCATTTTTTCGTTAATTTTTTATCACATTTTTGTCCCTTTTTTATTTCTTTTTTCGTCACTTTTTTGTCACATTTCCATATTATTTTTTGTCTCAGTTTTGTTGCTATTTTAACTGGAGAAACTGTGCTCGGTTCAGGTGGGAGTTAAGGGGTTAAGGAAGAAATGACATAAATCTACTTGAATTAAAAGATTAAATCTAAGGTTTGAGTAGATTTGGTCTGGTTGAGATAAAAACCTCTAGTAGTCGTTATTCTCTTAATTCAGATAATTGTGTGTCTGATTATTTATCTTCTGTCTGATTCCAAGTGGGTTTTATTCTTGTTCCATTGGCGCTGTAGCATTTGTATCTTGAATTAATTCAACATAGAAGAACTTTCATTCATGCAAGTCATTTATCTCATGATAGTAATGTTTCCAGTGTTGTGCTTTACTTTGAGCTAATAATCAGTGGCTTCGGCCCTCGGTCTGTTTACAATAAAGAAAATCGGGAAGGAAAATACATAATTTTAACATTTTTAAACTCTGTATAGTCCCTTTAAACTTTGTATTTCTCTTTATTCTGCGAACAGCTCAGGCCGACGTCGATAGAGAAGGAGATCTTCCCGGTGATGGCGGAGGAGGGTCATTTGTTCGCCATGGAGCTGCAAGGTTAGAACACAACAGCAAAGAGACTTCCAGTGTGACCATGCGCACTTATAAATACGTTATTCACCTCTGAGTGTGGGGATGTTAGTGTTTCAAAAGCTAAACACAGTAAAAAGGCAGTTCATATATGATAAAAACATAACGCACAGTTAAAGTGGCATTATTGTTGTTGAGTTTATTAAATAAGTTGTCTTCTCCATCCAGGAAAACGTGGTTTAAAACATCCTGAAATAGAAGGTCACCTCCCTGTAATGCCCGATGATCTTCACGAGCTTTGATCTAAATCACTTTTTTTTTAGCAAGTGATGTGTCTGCTCTGTCCTTTCCAGCTCGCAGCTCCACAAAGCGCGAGTGCAAAGAGTATTTTTGAGAGTTTTTGAACTGGATTATTATTGGCTTTGAAGGGGAGTCAATGGAGCCGACTCAGTTACATTGTGTTCACTCCTTTAGTCCCATAGTGTATTGTTTTTACTGTTTATTTCTGATAATATGAAGTTACCATAGTATTTAGCAAACCTCTATCTATCTAGCAAACCAAAAACACACATAAATCATTCAGTCAAGTCAAGTCATTTTTTTTCGTCAATTTTTTATCACATTTTTATCACATTTTTGCCAAAAAAAATTGTCACATTTTTATCACATTTTTGTCGTTTTGTTTCAACACTTCACTTTTTTGTCACATTTTTGTAATTTTTTTTGGTCATTTTTTGTCAATTTTTTTGTCAAATTTTTGTCACATTTTTGTCATTTGTTGTCATTTGTTGTCAATTTTTTAGCACATTTTTGTCGTTTTTTTCATCAATTTTTTATCATTTTTTTGTCAATTTTTATCACATTTTTATCACATTTTTATCACATTTTTGTCATTTTTTCAACAAAACACACTTGTGTCATCTGCAAAGAGTATTTTTGAGAGTTTTAAGGACAAATAAACTGGATTATTATTGGCAGTTACATTGTATTCTCTCCTTTAGTCCCATAGTGTATTGTTTTTACTGTTTATTTCTGATAATATGAAGTTACCATAGTATTTAGCAAACCTCTATCTATCTAGCAAACCAAAAACACTCATAAAACATTAAAAATAAAAAAAAAATGTCATTTTTTTCCGTCAATTTTTATCACATTTTTGTCATTTTTTCATCCATTTTTCGTCACATTTTTGTCACATTTTTGTCATTTTTTGTCTTTTTTTTTTCATTTTTTGGTCAATTTTTTATCACATTTCTGTCATTTTTTTCATCAATTTGTCATCACTTTTTTGTCACATTTTTGTCAATTTTTTGTCATTTTTATCACATTTTTGTCATTTTTTCATCAATTTTTCGTCACTTTTTTGTCAATTTTTTGTCTTTTTTTTCGTCAATTTTTTATCACATTTTTATCACATTTTTGTCACATTTTTGTCATTTTTTCATCAATTTTTCTTCAATTTTTTATCACATTTTTGTCATTTTTTTGTCATTTTTTTATCACATTTTTGTCACATTTTTGTCATTTTTTCAACAAAACACACTCGTGTCATCTGCAAAGAGTATTTTTGAGAGTTTTAAGGACAAATAAACTGGATTATTATTGGCAGTTACATTGTATTCTCTCCTTTAGTCCCATAGTGTATTGTTTTTACTGTTTATTTCTGATAATCTTAAGTTACCATAGTGTTTAGCAAACCTCTATCTATCTAGCAAACCAAAAACACACATAAAACATTTAAAATCTCTGTTAACATTTATCAAAAAGAGCTGAACAGTGTCGACTCCCAAACCTTGTGGAGACTATGGAGGAAGCTCGTTCTCCCACAAAGCTAAAACATGCACAATAGGCGTTTTCTCCTAGTCCCTGTTTACCTTTTTTTCTGACAGCGAGAGCGTTTTCTCCTGGACTCAGTAAAACACACCTTAAACTCGATGCGTTTGCAGGGTTCTGGATGGACATCGGTCAGCCCAAAGACTTCCTGACGGGGATGTGCATGTACCTGCAGTCGCTACGGCAACACGCACCTGAGCGCCTGCGCACGGGGCCCGGCTTCCACGGCAACGTCCTGGTGGTGAGCGACGTAGAAGTCACAGAAACGCCTTTAGCTCTGAACCTGTTCATACAAACGGGCACATTTTGTTAGACATCCAATCCCAGACCTGGTTTAAATTGAACGTTCCGTTAGGGCTGCTCGATTATTGAAAAAATAATAATCACGATTATTTTTGTCATAATTGAAATCACGATTATTCAAACGATTATTTGTTGCCTTTAAAAAAATCCATCAAAAAAGTGACAAAAATCCATTAAAAAAATACAAAAATCCATCAAAAAAATACAAAAATCCATCAAAAAAAATACAAAAATCCATCAAAAAAATACAAAAATCCATCAAAAAAAATACAAAAATCCATTAAAAAAGTGACAAAAATCCATCAAAAAAAAGACAAAAATCCAGCAAAAAAATGTCAAAAATCCGTCAAAAAAGTGACAAAAATCCAGCAAAAAAATACAAAAATCCATCAAAAAAATACAAAAATCCATCAAAAAAAAATACAATAATCCATTAAAAAAGTGACAAAAATCCATCAAAAAAATTACAAAAATCCATTAAAAAAAGACAAAAATCCAGCAAAAAAATGTCAAAAATCCGTCAAAAAAGTAACAAAAATCCATCAAAAAAAATACAAAAATCCATCAAAAAAAATGCAAAAATCCATTAAAAAAGTGACAAAAATCCATTAAAAAAAGACAAAAATCCAGCAAAAAAGTGACAAAAATCCATCAAAAAAGTGACAAAAATTAAAAAATTTGAAAAAAAAAAAAATGACAAAAATCCAAAGTGACAAAAATCCATCCAAAAAAAAATACAAAAATCCATTAAAAAAGTGACAAAAATCCATCAAAAAAATGACAAAAATCCATTAAAAAAAAGACAAAAATCCATTAAAAAAAGACAAAAATCCAGCAAAAAAATTTCAAAAATCCGTCAAAAAAGTGACAAAAATCCATCAAAAAAATACAAAAATCCATCAAAAAAAATACAAAAATCCATTAAAAAAGTGACAAAAATCCATTAAAAAAAGTGACAAAAATTAAAAAAAATTGAAAAAAAAAATTGAAAAAAAAAAAAGAAAAAAAAAAAAATTTGAAAAAAAAATATATAATCGATCATAAGCGATTATGCTAATTTTGTTATCGTTTACTGTTGTAATCGAAATCGTAATCGAATTTCGATTAATTGCACAGCCCTAAGCTCAAACACCCCTAATCCTTTTCATTTGTATTTCTATTTCTACAGTGACATGACCTGACACTTGAGCATTGACCAAACCGTTTATGTTGAGAAATGTTATTGTTACATTTTATTGAACAAGATCAGGTGTTGAGTCCTGAGCCGCGGCGGCTGTGGGCCAACCTGACCAGCATGTTTTTGGCCAGTGCAAGACAAGTTTGTAATTAGTATCACAGCAGTTTAGTGACAATCCTGAAATATTCTGCAAAAGTGCCCCATCCATAAGCTCTGGATCAGTGTTAATGTCGTCAACTAAAATATTTAGTCTGAATTTTAGTCAAAGTGATATTTTTGACGACTAAAAATGGATTAAAACTAAATTAAAAGTTTCTCATGAGACTAAAACTGTGACTAAAATGACCAGATATTTTAGTCGACTAAAATAAGACTAAATAAAAATGAAAAGGAGAGACTAAAATCATCCAAACTTGTGTTGAGCGTCTGAAAGAGCCTCAGATCATGTTTAAAGGATCAGCTCTGAGCTTTGTTCATGTGGAGCAGCTCCATGAAGCAGAGGAACAACATTAAATATGATTAGAATCAATATTATCAATGCAAAGTCCACTACATTAGTCTGAAAGGGGCTGGAAGCAAGTTCGCCATTTTATACTCACTACTGCCACCTCAGGCCATATGTGTAACTGCACCTTCTATATTAAGCTCGTGCATGACGGCAATTCGGGCCGAAGTGATACATTTTTGAGTGACCGTACAGGATTTTAGAGGCAGTTGTGGTGAACAGGTCTGAGCTCATTCTACACATTAGGACATGGCTGGAACATGTAGGGGGAGGAAAATACTTAATTTTAACATTTTTAAACTCCTTATAGTCCCTTTAAATTTAGTCGACTAAATTGACATGCAATTTTAGTCGACTAAAACTAGACTAAAATTGAGACGATTTATTTGACTAAATCTCGACTAAAATTAAATTCCATTTTAGTCAAAAGACTAAGACTAAAACTAAATTAAAATATGTTGTTAAAATGAACACTGCTCTGGATTAAGTTGAACTGTAAATCCCGCCTGTGACGTCTGTGCTTAGACACACTGACCTGTTCTCCCTCTGGTCCCAGGACCCGTCCGCTGTGATCGGGCAGAACTGCAGCATCGGCCCGAACGTGTCGATCGGGGCGGGGGTGGTGGTGGAGGACGGGGTGCGGATCAAGCGCTGCACGGTGCTGAAGGGGGCCAGGGTCCGCTCTCACTCCTGGTTAGAGAGCTGCATCGTGGGCTGGAGCTGCTCCGTCGGGCAGTGGGTCAGTACCGGGGGCTGCACTTACCCCGTTTAAAAAGTCATACTGTTTTCTACTGTCAACGTTTCTCTTTCAGGTGCGGATGGAGAACGTGACCGTTTTGGGCGAAGACGTCATAGTGAACGACGAGCTTTACTTAAACGGCGCGAACGTCCTCCCGCACAAATCCATCGGCGATTCAGTCCCGGAGCCGCGCATCATCATGTAGCGCCCGGACTCTGAACTATGGAGCCTTCGAACTCAGCCTTAAACTAGACCAAACCGGCCGGGAACAGCAGAGAGGAGGAAGTACTTCTCCCCACGGCCGCCATTTTGTGTCTTATCATGACGGGACGAGTGGTTTGACGGAGAAGAAAGAATGACTCTGGGGTTTATAATGAAGTAGGATAATGATCACATACGACTGTCCACACTGACTACTTTACTTTAGGAAATTGTATATGAATAATTACTCAAAATGTATTGGAAGAACTATAAAAGTCCCACATTATGCTGAATCTTTAAAGCTTTTTCTATGAGCAGAATGAAGAAGCAGCAGAGTCCTGGTCCACAGCTTTACTCCATCAAGGCCGTGGGAACCCAGGGTGCTGAGGGCGCTGCAGCACCCCCTGGTGGATCGTTTGTGAACTGCAGGGAGTATTAACCCCTTAACTCCCACCTGAACCGAGCACATTTTCTCCAGCTTTACCCCAATCCAAAAGCTCCTGGAAAAAAGGTGTGAAAATAGCGACAAAACTGAGACGAAAACAAGGATGGAAATGTGGGGAAAAAAGTGAGAAAACATTGAGGAAAAAGTGACAAAAAACGTACAAAAAATGACAAGTATTTGACGAAAAATTAAGAACAAATTGAGGAAAAATTGAGGAAAAAGTGATAAGAATTTGACAAAAAAAAATGCGAATAATTTGACGAAAAAGTGACAAAAAATTTACAAAAAATGGAGAAAAAAATGGACAAAAAAATGACAAAAAGGTGAGAAAACATTGAGGAAAAAATTGACAAAAAAATGCGAATAATTTGACGAAAAAGTGACAAAAAATTTACAAAAAAGTGAGAAAAATTTGACGAAAAAGTTACAAAAAATTTACAAAAATGGACAAAAAAGTGAGAAAAATTTGACAAAAAAGTGAGAAAACATTGAGGAAAAAGTGTCAAAAAACGTACAAAAAATTACAAATATTTGACGAAAAATAAAGAACAAATTGAGGAAAAATTGACGAAAAAGTGACAAAAAATTTACAAAAAATGGAGAAAAAATGGACAAAAATTTGACGAAAAAGTGACAAAAAGTCACGAAAATTTGACAAAAATGAGACGACTCAAAAACAAGGATGAAAATGTGACAAAAAAGTGAGAAAACATTGAGGAAAAAATTGACAAAAAAATGCGAATAATTTGACGAAAAAGTGACAAAAAATTGACAAAAAAGTGAGAAAAATTTGACGAAAAAGTTACAAAAAATTTACAAAAATTGACAAAAAATAGACAAAAAAGTGAGAAAAATTTGACGAAAAAGTGACAAAAAAGTCACGAAAATGTGACAAAAATGTGATGAAAAAAAATGTGACGTGAGGAAAAAGATCCATTTAGTTTTGTAGGTCTTTCAAATGAGGCGTCACACTGGCCTACAGGATTTGGGTAAAGCTGAACTGGAGAAAATGCTCTCGGTTCAGGCGGGAGTTAAGAGGTTAATCAATAGGATTTATGCACAGAAACAGTATTTTGGGGGTAGATTTTGTCCCTCAGCGCCCCCTAACTAAAACATCTTCCCACGGCTTTACTCCTTCACACAAACAGCCTCGATTTCAAAGTCATTCAAAACTGAAATGTTCATATTTTTGTGTTTAATCAGGCCAACATCTTAATAGACAAGCGAAAATGTTTAAATGTGGAAAACCTGCTTGAGTTCACTGTAATAACGGATGGAAAGAGACATTTAACCCCGGCCTTAACCCAGTGTTCATGTCGTCGACTCAAATATTTTGGCTTAATTTTAGTCAAAGTGATATTTTTGTGACTAAAATTGGACTAAAACTAAATTAAAAGTTTCTCATGAGACTAAAACTGTGACTAAAATGTCCAGATATTTGAGTCGACTGAAATCAGACTAAATAAAAATGAAAAGGAGAGACTAAAATCATCCAAACTTGTATTGAGCGTCTGAAAGAGCCTCAGATCATGTTTAAAGGATCAGCTCTGAGCTTTGTTCATGTGGAGCAGAAACATGAAGCAGAGGAACAACATTAAACATTGTTTTTGTTCGTTTTGTCAGACACTAAGGTTAGAGATGTTAAAGATCTTTTACCTTTACATGTTTCAGCCGCCATCTGCAGGCCGTCATCAGAAGTATCACCGGCGTGCGGTGACGTGTCACTTATCAGCTGTTCTTACTTCCGAGGCGTGACCAGTCTGACGGTCCCAACAGGTCCGACAGACTGGTCATGCAGCCATAGAAATCAGGAAACGGAGCACCGACACCATCAACCGTGACGAAGGAGCGTTTCTCCTGTCCCACACCTGGGACACCCTCCTCCAATGATTACGCCCCCTGTCGCCCTGAATCCACCGGGCGGCAGGGGGCGTGACCAGTCTGTCGGACCTGTTGGGACCGTCAGACTGGTCACGCCTCGGAAGTAAGAACAGCTGATAAGTGACACGTCACCGCACGCCGGTGATACTTCTGATGACGGCCTGCAGATGGCGCTGAAACATGTAAAGGTAAAAGATCTTTAACATCTCTAACCTTAGTGTCTGACAAAACGAACAAAAACAGTGATACTAGAACACAAGTAGACACAATGAACGTTACGAAGTTTAACATTAAACATGATTATAATTAGGGCTGAAACAACTAATCGATTAATCGACAACTAATCGATTACTAAAATAGTTGTCAACTATTTTAGTAATCGATTAGTTGTTTTCTAGTAAACACAGACTTAAAAAGAGCAAAAATTACATGAACAGTTTTTATTTTTAATGGAAACCTGATTTGTTTTTCAAGTTAGGTTCTGTAGAGTTTTGTACATTGAAAGTTTCATAGATCCGTCTGTGTCTCATCCAATGAATAAAGCAGAACTGGCACTAAGAGCCGACAGAAACACTTTACAACAGTTTAAGTTTACTCCATCAACATGTCCTCAAGAGAGGCCACTTTAGCTTCATGTGATGTGATTCAAAATAAATCAAAAAATACAAATTTCATACACCATTCACAGCCAAGCGATTAATGGATTACCAAAATAATCGTTAGTTGCTGCCCTAATTATACTAAATATTATAAATGCAAAGTCGACTAAATTAGTCTTAAATTTACTCGACTAAAACTAGACTAAAATTGAAAAGTTTTTTTGGACTAAATCTCAACTAAAATAAAATTCCATTTTAGTCAAAAGACTAAGATTAAAACTAAAATAAAATATGTTGTCAAAATTAACACTGCCTTAACCAAGTGTATTTTCTCCAGGTCAGCTTTACCCAAATCTAGAAGCTTCTCGACTGGAGAGCAACAATTTGAAAGCTAAGACCTACAAAACTCATCTAAATGGAGCTTTTTCCTTCACTTTTTTTTTTGTTGAAATCATGTTTTAGTCACTCTTTAGTTGCATTTTCATCCTTCTTTTTCGTCTCGTTTTTGTTGCTGTTTTGACCATTTTTACCAAGAGGCTTTCAGATTTGGGTAAAGCCAAACCGCAGAAGGTGCTGAGTTCAGGTGGGGGTTCAGAGGTCGATTGTGACGTAGGGGGTCACCCAAAGCTTCAGGGCACACGGCTCCAAAAGGTTTGGGAACCACGGCTTGAATATGTTTGATTTTACAAAAACTTACCCAGAGCCATTTTCATCTTTCCAAACTACGAGTGAAAAGGCAGTTCATCTGTTGTTATTATCAATAGCTGTGCTGCTAATTCACAATTGTAATGTGCAGCATTCCCCACTGTTACCAGCAGAGGGCCTAGTTCAGCTGAATGACCATTGTCCAAACTGGGGCTGCACAATATTGAAAGAAACTAACAATATACGGCACTGCTTTAACTATATTAGGGTGTTAGGGTATTTTCCATTCGATTTAAACACAGACATAGCATCAAAAAACACAAAATCAGAACGAAAACAAGGCTCAAATTGAACTGAACTGAAAACAGAACTTGCACAATTGCAGGGTTAATGTCGTCGACTAAAATATTTAGTCTTTTAGTCAAATTGATATTTTTGACGACTAAAATTGGACTAAAACTAAATTAAAAGCATATCTACTTCTCTACATACTTTTTATTTATTTGCCTGGCACTTAGCAGTCAATGAATTAGAGAAGTTAAATAAAAATGAAAAGGAGAGACTAAAATCATAAAAACTTGTATTGAGCGTCTGAAAGAGCCTCAGATCATGTTTAAAGGATCAGCTCTGAGCTTTGTTCATGTGGAGCATGAGCATTAGACTAAATCTCGACTAAAATTAAATTACATTTTAGTCAAAAGACTAAGACTAAAACTAAATAAATATATGTTGTCAGAATTAACACTGCACAATAGTGAATTCCATGTATTATTTTGTTGTGATGTTGCGATATACAGTATTGTGGCTTCTTACGATACCGATATTGCATCACTTAATCTCGCGCCACGATGTTTTTCCCTGATATATTGTGCAGCCCTAAACAACACAGTTTTTCAAGGCGTTTTTATGATTTGTTAAACGTGAAATCCTAACGCACTGCAAAAGTATTTCACGAGCCTAACCCGGGACTTTAAAGGCGTTCACTCTGCTGCTGGAGAATTCCCATCACATCAACAATCATCTCATGTTTTCATTCGTCTTCACCCAAATAATACATGTGTTTTCCTTCCTCAGATATGCATATTTGTGTGGACAGTAAAGGACGGTCTGTGTGAGCGGTGACTTCAGTTACCGTGGAGATTCTCTATGCATTTTAACACGAGCTCATGAACATGTAAACGGTCCGGTGTGAACTTAAAGCTGCTCTGCGTAATGTTTCACCTGGTAAATCGCTTTAAATACTAGCACTTATTTCACTACGACGTGTGTATCATCTGGAATATTCCACAGCGTCGCTTTAAAAAGTAATGTTTGTGGGAAAAGTTGTGAAATGACTGACGTTAAGGAGATTTTACAATAAACGCACTGACAAAAATCAACAGTTTTGAGCTTTCTCGTGGGTTCTGGCTCCCACCACTGGAACACGTGCATTTTTGGTGGATTAGTGAATGTGACTGAATGTGATGTTGACCCGGAGAGGTATTTTTTAATGCTTTTGCCAAACTGAAAAGGAAAAAACATTATTGAGGTGTTTGCAATAAAGTCGAACTGGATCGGGGTGACTTTGCCTTTGACTTTACCACCCGCCTAAAGCAAACGCATTCTGTCCTCTTTGGCTGTTATATAGGCCTGTGTAACACACCATTTGAAAGCTAAGACCCACAAAACTGATCTTTTTCCTCACGTTGTTGCTGTGTTGTGTCACCTTTTGTATGTTTTTTCTTTCTTTTTTTTCACTTTTTGTCACATTTTTGTCACATTTTTGTCATTTTTTTGTTGAATTTTTGTCATATTTTTGTTGAATTTTTGTCACATTTTTGTCATTTTTTTATTGAATTTTTGTCATTTTTTTGTTGAATTTTTGTCACATTTTTGTAGAATTTTTGTCACATTTTTGTAGAATTTTTGTCACTTTTTTATTGAATTTTTGTCATTTTTTTGTTGAATTTTTGTCATTTTTTTGTTGAATTTTTGTCACATTTTTGTAGAATTTTTGTCACTTTTTTGTTAAATTTTTGTTTAATTTTTGTCGATTTTTTGTCGAATTGTTGTCAAATTTTTGTCACATTTTTGTTGTGTTTACATCCGTGTTTTCTTCTCATTTTTTGTGGCTGTTTTGGTGCTTTTTTCCCAAGAAGCTTTTTGATTCGGGTAAAGCCGAACTGGAGGAAATGGGATCCGTTCAGGTGGGAGTTAAGAGGTTAAAGTTCATTAATTTGAATTTGTGAGTAAAATCAAATATTCTGTAGTAATGCATCCAAATGTGCTATTTTTTACAAACTGTATCGACATTTATTTTTTAAAGGTGCTATGCGCAACTCTAAATGTTAAAAATAACAGTTTTCTCACCCATTCATGTTTAAACAATTGCCTGATGTGCTGATTGAGCTCCTCTCTGATCACTGCACTCGCCCCTATTATCCTGTGCAGTAAAATAAATAAGAGGGATTCGGGACGGAATCTTAAGCCAAATCTTTTATGAGGTGCCACTTGGGAACCACTGATCTAATGGTTCTGGCTGAACACTGTTTATTGTGGGGTCGAGTCCCAGCTCTGACACTTTGCTGAGCGTCTCTTCCCGTCCTCTAAAGCAGAACTGTGTGAGTCTGAATTGTGCTGTATGAAGAACCCCCTGAGAGCACTTCCTACAAACGATACCTTTAAGATGGTGTTGATTAAAAATGGTGTTTGAGAGGATGGATGAAAAGATGAATCGCGATAAATGATATTATTGACTCTAACGATACTAGATACTGTCAACTCTCAGGCATAAAAATGACAGTGAACCTTGTTTTAAAAGTGCATCATCATCTCCGAGAATTGAATTGTGACAAAAATTCAACAAAAATGTGACAAAAAGTAAAAAAAATTCAACAAAAACTCAACATAAAAATTCAACAAAAATTCAATAAAAAAGTGACAAAAATTCAACAAAAATTCAACAAAAAGTGGAAAAAAATTCAACAAAAACTTAACATAAAAATGACAAAAATTCAACAAAAAGTGACAAAAATTCAACAAAAAAGTGACAAAAATTCAACAAAAATTCAACAAAAAAGTGACAAAAATTCAACTAAAATTCGACAAAAATTCAACTAAAATTCAACAAAAAGTGGAAAAAAATTCAACAAAAACTCAACATAAAAATGACAAAAATTCAACAAAAAAGTGACAAAAATTCAACATAAAAATGACAAAAATTCAACATAAAAATGACAAAAATTCAACAAAAAGTGACAAAAATTCAACATAAAAATGACAAAAATTCAACAAAAAAGTGACAAAAATTCAACAAAAAAGTGACAAAAATTCAACATAAAAATGACAAAAATTCAACATAAAAATGACAAAAATTCAACAAAAAGTGACAAAAAATCAACAAAAATGTGACAAAACTTCAACAAAAATTCAACAAAAATGTGACAAAAAAAATTCAACAAAAATGTGACAAAAATTCAACAAAAAAGTGACAAAAAGTAACAAAAATTCAACAAAAATGTGACAAAAATTCAACTAAAATTCAACTAAAATACAACTAAAATTCAACAAAAAGTGGAAAAAAATTCAACAAAAACTCAGCATAAAAATGACAAAAATTCAACAAAAAAGTGACAAAAATTCAACATAAAAATTCAACAAAAAGTGACAAAAATTCAACAAAAATTCAACAAAAATGTGACAAAAATGTGACAAAAATGTGACAAAAATTCTACAAAAATGTGACACAAATTCAACAAAAATGTGACAAAAATTCAACAAAAATGTGACAAAAATTCAACAAAAAGTGAAAAAAAAATCAACAAAAATGTGACAAAAATTCAACAAAAATGTGACAAAAATTCAACTAAAATGGAAAAAAAAGAAAGAAAAAACATACAAAAGGTGACACAAAACAGCAACAACGCGATGAAAAAGATCAGTTTTGTGGGTCTCACCTTTCAAGTTGCAATAAACATGAAATATTATGAAACTCTATTTACTTCAGTTAAAAATCAAAGTTTTACAAAGAAAGAACGGGGGGAAATGCTAATAAATGTACAGACGACAAACATTGAGCCCAAAAATGTGTCGTTTAACTATTTTTTACTGAACGATGAGTCGATACAGTGTTTATCGTGACAGCCTGATGTGGCATTGTTTCAATCAGCTTCTGCAATGTCATATCCAGTGTTTTTTGTATTGTTGATGGGAGAGTGTGACCACAGCGCTGAGCCTTCTCCAGCACATCCCAAAGATTCTCAGTGGAGTCAAGATCTGGACTCCGGCGGCCGATCCATCCATCCATTTTCTTCCTCTTCATCCGGGCCGTCTGAGCAGAGATGCCCCAGAACTTCCCTCTCCCCGCACACTTCCTCCAGCTGTTCTGGGGGGACTCTGAGGCGGCACCAGGCCAGCTCAGAGACCACCTGTCCTGGGTCTTTCACAATGTGAGCCCGGGGAATCCTGGCATTGTCATCTTGGAATAAGGAAGTAAAATCCGCTGACGGAATAACCTGGTCGTTCAGGCCGTCAGCTGATTTCTCTCTTTGGGCTCATAGTGTTGCTGAAACGAGACCAGACCAACAGCAGTAACTCCAGATCAGAACAGTTAACCCCTTAACTCCCGCCTGAACCGAGCACATTTTCTCCAGTTTGGCTTTACCCCAATCCAAAAGCTTCTGGAAAAAAGCTGTGAAAATAGCAACAAAACTGAGACGTAAATGATGATGGAAATGTGACAAAAAAGTGAGAAAACATTGACGAAAAAGTGACGAAAAATTGATGAAAAAGTGGCAAAAATGTGATAAAAATTTGATTAAAAAATTACAAAAAATTGATTAAAAAAAATACAAAAATGTGATAAAAATTTGATAAAAAATTAAAAAAAAATTACAAAAAAGTGACGAAAAATTGATTTTTAAAAAAGTGGCAAAAATGTCACAAAAGGGTCACAAGAAATTGACAAAAAATTGAAGAAAAAATTACAAAAATGTGACAAAAAAATGACAAATTACAAAAAAATTGATAAAAATGTGATTAAAAAATGACAAAAATGTGATAAAAATTTGATTAAAAAAATGACAAAAATGTGACAAAAAAATGACAAAAATGTGACAAAAAATTTATTAAAAAATGACAAAAATGTGACAAAAATGTGACAAAAAAATGACAAAAATGTGATAAAAAATGACAAAAATTTGATAAAAATTTGATTAAAAAATGACAAAAATGTGACAAAAAATGGCAAAAATGTGATAAAAAATTGATTAAAAAATGACAAAAATGTGACAAAAAATGGCAAAAATGTGATAAATTGATAAAAAATTGATAAAAAATGACAAAAATGTGACAAAAATATGCTAAATTGATAAAACATTACAAAAATGTGATAAATTGATTAAAAAAATGTGATAAAAATTGTATTAAATTACAAAAAATTGATTAAAAAAATACAAAAATGTGATAAAAAATTTATAATTTTTTTTACAAAAATGTGATAAAAAATTTATAATTTTTTTTACAAAAATGTGATAAAAAATTGATTAAAAAAATTACAAAAATGTGATAAAAAATGGATAAAAAATGACAAAAATGTGATAAAAAAAATGACAAAAATGTGATAAAAATTTGATTAAAAACAAACAGAAATATGATAAAAATTTGATTAAAAGTTAAAGTTACAAAAATGAGTTGAATACCCAACAAAAAAATGATGGGAAAAAATCTGCTGACGTGAGGAAAAAGATCCTCTGGGTTCAGGCGGGAGTTAAGAGGTTAATTCGATCCAGGTGTCGGCTTTTTGTTTGCTCAGGCAGTGTAAATCTGCAGCTCTGACCGACCCACTGTCAGAGAATGTTTTCTTCACTTTGTTTGTTTGATCCTTTTCGTCGTTGCGCTTAATTTGAGCTCTTTTTACTCCTCATTCCGTCAGTGAACCCAACCCTACTATTCCCCCTGATCTGCTCTCCCTAGACTCCCACAGGGGCGAGGAAGGGGCGGACTCTGACTGGCCGCCGGAGCGCGGGGCGGGACGTGAGCGCGGCCTGTGATTGGCTGAGCGTTGAGACTCTCTCCAGCTGTGAGCCTTTTGTCTGGGGCTGAGGTGGAGAGAGAGAGAGAGAGGCAGCGGACACAGACACAGTGGAACCCAGGTGATCGGACGCCACTTCCCCACTGCCCCACTGCCCCGGGGCCACAGTCCACACAGGACAGAACACAGAGGGTCTGTGAGCAGCGCCCAGAGAGGAGGAAACGCACGGGAAGTAAGTTTGGTTCATAACTTTACAACTAATGTGAGGGAGTGCAGAAAGTGGCTGCTGTTTCATAATGTGCTGGAGTCTGAGACAAGGTTTGGGGCTGGTTTACTCCTGGTTTACTCCTGGTTTACTCCTGGTTTACTCCTGGTTTACTCCTGGTTTACTTCTGGTTTACTGGTTTTGTCTCAATGTACCTAGAGGTGGTTGGAGTCAATATATTCAGTAGAAGTAAAAGGTAGTGACCCAAAAAGTCACTCAAGTGTCAGAAAGGTAAAGCTAGAACTAAGTAAATGTTTAACGATGAAGGTAAGAACTTTGCATCAGTTTTATACAGACCTGGCCTCAACCGAGCTTTACCCAAATCTAAAAGCTAAAAAGAAAAGCATCAAAATACACTGACGAAAACGTGAGAAAAAATTACAAAAATTGACAAAAATTTGAGAAAAAAGTGAGAAAAAATGGATGAAAAAATGCTAAGAATTTGACGAAAAAGAGACAAAAAATGTACAAAAAATGACAAAAATTGACAAAAAATGGACGAAAAAGTGAATTTGACAAAAAAGTGAGAAAAAATTGACGAATAATTGAGAAAAAAATGGATGAAAAAATGCAAATAATTTGACGAAAAAGTGACAAAACATTTTTAAAAATTGACAAAAACGTGAGAAAAATTTGACGAAAAATGGAGGAAAAAATGGACGAAAAAGTGATAAGAATTTGACCAAAAAAAATGTGAATAATTTGATGAAAAAGTGACAAAAAAGTCACGAAAATTTGACAAGAATGAGTCGACTGCCCGACAAAAAAAGTGATGAAAAAAAAATCTGACGTGAGGAAAAAGATCCATTTAGTTTTGTAGGTCTTTCAGATGAGGTGTTACACTGGCCTACAGGATTTGGGTAAAGCTGAACTTGAGAAAACGGTTCAGGCGGGAGTTAAGAGGTTAATCAATAGGATTTATGCACAGAAAAAGTATTTTGGGGGTAAATTTTGCCCCTCAGCGCCCCCTCACTAAAACATTTTCCCACGGCTCTGATCCTTCCTTTAGTCGTGGGTTCGTGTCCCTGTAGGGTCTCCCAGGGCAAACAGGTCCTATAGGTGACGGGTCAGACAGAGAGCGGTTCAGAAGCCCCTTATCAGAGACCAACAGGCCCGGTTAACCTAAAGAAAAACAATCTGCTTTTAACCTGCTACATGTTATTCATCATTTACGTTTCTCTTCATGTGCTTTGTTCCACTTTTATAAACGATCCCAGCCTCGCACACTGAACACGTGTCTATAGATCTGTCTGTGACTTCATTTACATCAACAAGAAACCACATTATAAAAACTATCATTAAGAGTAAATCATTTGTGTGACAGTGTTGGGTCCATGTGCTTAAACCCGCAGTGCTGCCCCCTGCTGTCCTGGCTGAATTCTTGATCATTCTTGACCTCTATTGACTGTCATGCTCATTAATATGCATGATGTCATAAAAAGTATCGATATCGGAATAAAAAGTATCGTATCGTCCCTCAGAAATATCGCGATGTATCAGAAAATCGATATATTGTCAGACCCCTGTACACGACGGCAGTGTGCACTCGCTACTTAAATACTGCTTCACTCGAGTACTTTTACATTGTGCATTACTTGTTGCTTCTACCAGAGTAAAAACATCTTAAAGTATCATCATGGGCGGCACGGGAGCAGCTAGAAGGTCCCGGGTTCGATTCCCACCTGGACGGGGCCTTTCTGTGTGGAGTTTGCGTGTTCTCCCCGTGTCTGTATAGGTTTCCCCTATCACAAAAACATGTACAATAGGTGAATTCTCCAGCCAGGTGACTCTGACCACCAGCCTGGCTCCACATCTGCACTGCAAAAAGTGCCCGACTAAAAACGAGGGCAAAAATCTTAAAATAAGACATTTTGTTTTGTTTTAAGGAAAAAATTCTGCCAATGGGGTCAGCGTTTTTTTCTTGCTAAGAATTGTTATTTCTAGAATGTTTTTCTTCATAAAACAAGAAAGAAACACTAAATTTAAGCAAAAAAAGCTAGAATTAAGCAAAATGTCCTCAGAAAATGGAATCATTTAAGGAAAACATTCTTATTTAGTGAAAAATTGTGGATATTTTTCTTAAATCTTGCTTGATTTGAGCAAAATGTTTTAAATTAAACACATTTTTGAGCAAAATGTTCTTAATAAATACTAATATTTAAGGAAAGTATTTCCCGGAGACCCGCCTCCATGATGTGGAGCCAGGCTGATGGTCAGAATCACCTGCTGGAGGATTCACCTATTGTACATGTTTTTAGTGGTAGACACGGGGAGAACATGCTCCACACAGAAAGGCCCCGTCCTGGTGGGAATCGAACCCAGGACCGTCGAGCTGTGAAGCTGAGGCTCTAACCGCTGTGCCACCGAGCCGCCCACTTCAAAGAATGGAATGTTTTATCTCTCTGTGAGAATCAGTTCTTACATTAAGAGTTGTTGATCTGAGTTTTTCTTAAAATAAGAAAAAATATTATTTGTCTGAACCTGAAGAAGATTCAAAAAGTTTTTCTTTCTTGTTAGAAAAATCATCATGTTTTTAGCAAATTTATCTGAACAAGAAATGGCCAGATTTTATTTCCTAAAATAAGATTTTTTTTCTCAAGAAAACTTTGCTCGGCAAAACATTATTACTTTTTAGGAAAAAATAAGAACTTATTTCTTAAAGTAAGACATGTTTTACTTGTTTTGAATCCACTTTCTGCCGTGTGGAGACGGGTCCCCGGGCGCAGCACTGGTCGCCCCGTGGCGTCGAGGGATGGGTCAAATGCAGTGGACACATTTCGCTGTACAGTTCATGTATAATGACAGATAAAGCAACAAACAAACTCCTAAAATTGTTATAATGAGAATTTTTAAGATTATTGCTTTCTTTTTTCCTTGAGAATATGTTATAGCACTTATACCATGGTCTGGGTGAATACTGGATTCTGATTGGCTGGTGCATTATTGTGGTGTAACCGCACACGTAGTCCGGTAGTTAAATCACTGGGATGTCACTCCGCTGTGGCGTCGCCATAGCAACGCATGACACAGCTGAATCAGATAAAGGCGTAATTAGTGACTGACAGGAACGTATGAGATGGATTTAGTGTTTGCTAAATGTTTGTAGAGGAGAGTGAGCAGCTAGGTTAGCTACTGTTAATAACATATGAGCTTTACATTTCTATTGGAAACGGTTAAGGCTGTTCATCATTTTCAGACGTACATAAAATGATCCTGCATTGAAGCATATTTGTCTGGATTAGTAAAGTCAAACATAAAAGTTTGAGTTGGGGGGGCCCAGGTGTGAGCGACTCCACCGCAGCTGTTTCCATAAACAGTTGAGCTGGTTGAGCTAGCTAGCTTTAGCTTCAGGTTAAACCTTGTAAAAGGTAAATACCTCCTGCCCACGAGTGCCGCATATCGGTGTTTCCTTCCAGGGAAAAGTGTTTCCGGGTTAGTCCTGTTGTGTTGTGATTCTGTGCTGATGTTGTGTCGTTGAGCCTGACTGAGATCCTCGTAATAGCTGCGGAGAATGACTCGCTCTGAGACCAGCCTTCAGTGACCGGCTAATAACCCACACAAAATAGTCCCGTAGTCTGGCAGATTTAGTGACTTTAGTCAATGAAAAACACATTTATTATAAATGTTAGGTTTGTGGGACCCTGGTATAAGCGGATTAAACAACGAGGAGCCGCGTTAGACGTTATAATGCAGGAGGAACAACACTGTGTCGGGCGTTAGAACCGTCTAATGCGGCTCCGAGATGTTTAATCCTTACATGTTTATTCTTGTGATTAAGATTATAAATGATGCTAAATCTAGATGCTAAATCTAAATGTGTTCTTCCTTTCATTAGGAGTGAACAGGAACTACTTGGAAAAGGACGTAATCATGAGCTCTTCGAAGCAAAAGGTAAAACACTGAAACCTTTAACAACTGGTTTAGCCCCGACTTAGACCTGGTCCGAGTCCAGGCTAAGGTCTTGGTCTGTGGCCTGTATTCTGTCCTATAGCCCTGGTTTACGCCTCCCGTATCCCCAGTCGTATTGTGTCCCAGAATGCATTGTGCTGTGTCTATATTTAGAGCGTTTAATCAGAGGAAACTCGGTGAGATAAGCCCAGCCCAGCTCTGTTTCTGATCGGCCTCTGTCAGTGCCTCGAGGTCAAACCGAAGGCCAGATCACCTCGGCCACGCAGTTCGGACCAAATAAGATTCATTAACTAAACATTTAGCGCTTTGCTTTATAGCATCGCACATAAAAGAGTAAGAATGTGGTGATTATGAAAACATTAATCAGCTCTGCCTCTGCACCTCTGGGTTCCAAAAGTACAACTTCCATTCCTTTTGCTTATAGAGATGATAAAAAATGTAGAAAAATGGTGATGTTATCAAGGCCGTGGGAACCCAGGGTGCTGAGGGCGCTGCAGCACCCCCTGGTGGAGAGTTTGTGAACTGCAGGCAATATTAACCCCTTAACTCCCACCTAAACCGAGCACATTTTCTCCAGCTTTACCCCAATCCGAAAGCTTCTGGAAAAAGGTGAGAAAATAGCAACAAAACTGAGACGAAAACAAGAATGAAAATGTGAAAAAAGTGAGAAAACATTGATGAAAAAGTGACGAAAAAGTGACGAAAAAATGACACAAAAATGACAAAAAATGACAAAAAATGTGACAAAAATGTGACAAAAATGTGACAAAAAATGACAAAAAAATGACAAAAAAAAGACAAAAAAAGACAAAAAAATGACAAAAAATGTCAAAAAATGGACAAAAATGTGACAAAAAATTGACGAAAATGTGACATAAACGCCACAAAAGAGTAAGAGAAAAGTGGCAACAAAGTGACAAGTACAAGTCTTTCGAATGAGGCATAACTCTGACCTATAGCCTTGTATGTTTTTAGATTAGGGTAAAGCTGAAAATGTGATGAAAATGTGACAAAAATAAAAAAAAAATTGACCAAAAAAATTATGAAAATATGACAAAAAATATGACAAAAAATTGACAAAAATTTGACAAACATTTGACAAAAATTTTACAAAAACATTACGAAAATATGACAAAAATATGACAAAAAATTGATGAAAATGTGACGAAAATATGACTAAAAAATTACAAAAAAATTACAAAAAATGTGACAAAAAATTTACAAAAAAATTGACGAAAATTGACGAAAAATTTACGAAATGTGACGAAAATATGACAAATATGACAAAAAATGTGCAAAAAAATTACAAAAAATGTAACAAAAAAATTGACAAAATGTGACAAAAATTCACCTCTTTTTTGTCTGGTTTTCTTTGTATGTCAGTCTTTGTTGCTTTCTACATTGCTTTTCCTTCTTTATTGTCGGGTTTCCGTCCATTTTGGTCACTTTTTAATTGTGTAATTGCTGCTTTTTCCATTCAGTTTTTGTCACTCTTTTGTGGCTCTTTATCATCACTTTTTAATCATGTTTTTTTTTTTTTTTATTGTGTTTTTGTTGCTCCTTATTTTCATCCGTGTTTTCATTTTGCCGCATTTTTCAAGAAGCTTCAAGATTTGGAGATAGGAGAAAATGTGCTCGGTTCAGGTGGGGGTTAAATTGTTACACTCTATATGTTGTTTTTTCCTGACTTAATCTTGACTAAAACTACATTACATTTACATCAAAGGACTAAAGCAAACTAGAATATGTCGTATGAACTCTGAACTTTACAAGCTGTAGCAGAGCCGTGGGGAGATGTTTTAGTGAGGGGGCGCTGAGGGACAAAATTTACCCCCAAAATACTTTTTCTGTGCATAAATCCTATTTATTAACCTCTTAACTCCCGCCTGAACCGAGAGCGTTTTCTCCAGTTCAGCTTTACCCAAATCCTGTAGGCCAGTGTAACGCCTCATTTGAAAGACCTACAAAACTAAATGGATCTTTTTCCTCACGTCAGATTTTTTTTCATCACTTTTTTCGTTGGGCAGTCGACTCATTTTTGTCTCACTTTTTCGTCAAATTATTCACATTTTTTTGTCAAATTTTCTCACTTTTTTGTCAATTTTTTTCCTTTTTTGTAAATTTTTTGTCACTTTTTCGTCAAATTATTTCAATTTTTTGGTCAAATTCTTAGCACTTTTCCGTCCATTTCTTCTCAATTTTTCACCAAATATTTCGATTTTTTGGTCCATTTTTTGTCACTTTTTCGTCCATTTTTGTCCTCGATTTTTCGTCAAATTTTTCTCACTTTTTTTCTCAATTTTTTGTCCATTTTTTGTAACTTTTTCGTCAAATTATTCAAATTTTTTGGTCAAATTCTTATCACTTTTTCGTCCATTTTTGTCCTCGATTTTTCGTCCAATTTTTTTGTCAATTTTTTCTCACTTTTTTCACATTTTCATCCTTGTTTTCGTCTCAGTTTTGTTGCTATTTTCACACCTTTTTTCCAGAAGCTTTTGGATTGGGGTAAAGCTGGAGAAAATGTGCTCGGTTCAGGCGGGAGTTAAGGGGTTAATATTGCCTGAGCTGTATTGAGCTGTAGCGAGAGTTGAACCATCAACCTTCGGGCGAGCCTCTGAGCCTCTGAGCCACTTATTACACTGCGTTACTACAGTCGCCCCTGCCCTTGTTTGTCCCGGGGCAGATGGAGCCTGTGATGAGTCTGTGGAGCAGGTTTAGTGACAAATCTAATCCTCCAGTTATTTGTGCTTCGGCGGCGACAGGTGAAACGGCTCCACTGGGATCAGGGCGTCTAACTACAGACCCCGACACGCCCATTGTTTACAGGCACAAAGGAAGAGCCGGCGCATGGAGACAATGGCCTAACATGTATCTGCAGTGTTTTTACTTTATTATTCTGACCTTGATTTACAGAGGCTGTTTTCAGTTAAGAATTGGGCAGTATTAAAGTATTTATTAAAGGAAAAGTGACAAAAATGTGACGAAAATATGACAAAAATAAAAAAAAAATGACAAAAATGTGACAAAAAATTGACAAAAAAATGTGACAAAAAATTGACAAAAATGTCACAATTTTTTTTTAATGGACAAAAAATGGACGATAAAAAATAAAAAAAATGTGACAAAAAATTGACAAAAATGTGACAAAAATATGACAAAAATTAAAAAAAAAATGTGACAAAAATGTGACAAAAAAATGGACAAAAAATGACAAATAATAAAAAAAGACAAAAAATGTGACAAAAATATGACAAAAAAAAAAAAAAAAATTTGACCAAAAATGGACAAAAAATGTGACAAAAAATGGACAAAAATGTCACAATGTTTTTTTAAATGGACAAAAAATGGACGATAAAAAAAAAAAAAATGTGACAAAAAATTGACAAAAATGTGACAAAAATATGACAAAAATTAAAAAAAAAATTTGACAAAAATTTGACAAAAAAATGGACAAAAAATGTGACAAAAATGGAAAAAAATTTCACTATTTAAAAAAAATAAAATTGACAAAAAATGACAAATAATAAAAAAAGACAAAAAATGTGACAAAAATATGACCAAAAAAAAAAAAAAAATTGACAAAAATGTGACCAAAAATGGACACAAAATGTGACAAAAATTGACAAAAATGTCACAATTTTTTTTTAAATGGACAAAAAATGGACAATAAAAAATAAAAAAAATGTGACAAAAAAATTGACAAAAATGTGACAAAAATTTCACTATTTAAAAAAAAACAAAATTGACAAAAAATGACAAATAATATAAAAAAAGACAAAAAATGTGACAAAAATATGACAAAAATTACAAAAATGTGACAAAAATGTGACATAAACGCCACAAAAGAGTAAGTGAAAAATGGCAACAAAATGACAAAAAAAGAAATGAAAATACAAAAAAAGTGTATTTGCAGTGTTTAATTTATTATTCTGACCTCAATTCACAGGATGCGGTTTTCAGTTAAGAATTAGGCAGTATTAAAGTATTTATTTTATGTATCTTAAGGAATTAATCTTCATTTTGGGACTGCCAGCTCAGTGTCCTCGGTCTTGATTTTGCCCTGGTTTATTCTTGATTATTTTCCTCTTTTCTCTTCTAGGATCTGTGCACTTAAAACCCCACCTGAACCGGCCACATTTTCTCCGGTTTGGCTTCACCCAAATCTAAAAGCTTCTTGAAAAAACGAACGACATGATGGTGGGAAAAATGAGACAAAAATGAGGATGAAAACACAATAAAATAAAGTGGCAAAAATGCGAAAACAGAAACCAAAGAATAACAGAAAAGTGACAAAAAAGCGCTGAAAAAGTGACAAAAATATGACAAAAATTAGACAAAAAATGGACAAAAATATGACAAAAAATTTACAAAAAATGTGACAAAAAATGGACAAAAATATGACAAAAAAATGACAAATGACAGAAAATTGACAAAAAAATGACTAAAAATGTGACAAAAAATGACAAAAATATGACAAAAAAGTGACAAAAATTGACAAAAATTTACAAAAATGTGACAAAAATTGGCAAAAAAGTGACAAAAAATTGACAAAAAATGACAAAAAAATTGACAAAAAATGACAAAAAAATTGGCAAAAAATTGACAAAAAAGTGACAAAAAAAATGACAAATGACAGAAAATTGACAAAAAAATGACAAAAAATGTGACAAAAAAATGACAAAAATATGACAAAAAAGTGACAAAAATTGACAAAAATTGACAAAAATGTGACAAAAAATTGACAAAAAATTGACAAAAAAGTGGCAAACAAGTGACAAAAAATTGACAAAAAATGACAAAAAAATTGACAAAAAATGACAAAAAATTGGCAAAAAATTGACAAAAAAGTGACAAAAATTGACAAAAATGTGACAAAAAAATGACAAATGACAGAAAATTGACAAAAAAATGACAAAAAATGTGACAAAAAAATGACAAAAATATGACAAAAAAGTGACAAAAATTGACAAAATTGACAAAAATGTGACAAAAAATTGACAAAAAATTGACAAAAAAGTGGCTAAAAAGTGACAAAAAATTGACAGAAAATGACAAAAAAATTGACAAAAAATTGACAAAAATTGGCAAAAAATTGACAAAAAATTGACAAAAATTGACAAAAATGTGACAAAAAAATGACAAATGACAGAAAATTGACAAAAAAATGACTAAAAATGTGACAAAAAAATGACAAAAAAATGACAAAAAAGTAAAAAAAAAGTGACAAAAATTGACAAAAATTGACAAAAAAGTGACAAAAAATTGGCAAAAAAGTGACAAAAAATGACAAAAAAATGGACAAAAAATGGACAAAAAATTGGCAAAAAATTGGCTAAAAATTGACAAAAAAGTGACAAAAATGTGACAAAAATGTGACAAAACATTGACAAAAAAGTGACAAAAAAGTGACAAAAATGGACAAAAAATTGGCAAAAAATTGACAAAAAAGTGACAAAACATTGACAAAAAATTGACAAAACATTGACAAAATATGACAAAAAATTGACAAAAATGTGACAAACGCCACAACAGAGTAAGAGAAAAGTGGCAACAAAGTGACAAAAGAAATGAAAACACATACAAGTGACTACAATGCAAGTGCAGGTCTTAGCTTTCGAATGAGGCATAACTCTGACCTATAGCCTGTGTGCTTTTAGATTTGGGTAAAGCTGAACTGGAGAAAATGCACTTGGTTAAGGCACGGTCCTGACATCTATTGAATATTTTACCAAACAAAAAGTCTAAATCTCTGACCTCGCGTCGCCCGTCACGATACCGACATGTGGGCGACGCCTCATTAGCTCATCGCTCTGAATGGGCGTCAGCGCCGTGTGTTTGAGCCGGCGCTAAACCCTCAGAAACAGAAGCTGCTCAGCTGTTTTACTGTCATCACTGTTCAGACATGTTCACACTCTTCGCTCACACTTCACTCCTGATCCAGGGATGATCACAGGTCCTAATGAGCCACAAGGACGGCCAGATGGAAGAGATGTCAGTCCCAGCCTTATGCTGAACAAACAGAGACCACAAGGGGACACACACTTTGTAGCTTTTGCTTTACCACAAACCAGAGTAATCCGAAGTAAAGCGGACATGTGCAGGCCTGTGAGTCTGCAGCGAAAAGACAAGTGAGTGAGAAACAAACACTGACCTCATCACCGCACGCTATGACATCACTGCGTGACGTCACACTTGGGTCGGGTCCAAGTGTGAGAAGAGGCCCAGGCTGGAGTCAGGCTGGGACTAGATAAGGAAGAACTGAGCCAGAGCCAAACAAGAGGGAATGCAGGGTTAAGTAAAACACTTGGTTTAAGATAAAGTCAGGATTATGAGGAAGAACTGTTTCTGCTGCTACAACTACTACTACTACTTTTGCAACACCCACTACTTTTTCTATCACTCTTACTACTAATGCAGAGCCGTGGGAGGATGTTTTAGTTACAAAATGTACCCCCAAAATACTTTTTCTGTGCATAAATCCTATTGATTAACCTCTTAACTCCCGCCTGAACCGAGAGCATTTTCTCCAGTTCAGCTTTACCCAAATCCTGTAGGCCAGTGTGACGCCTCATTTGAAAGACCTACAAAACTAAATGGGTCTTTTTCCTCACGTCATCAGATCAAAGGTCAATTTTTTTTGTCATTTTTTGTTCTTTTTTGTCTTTTTTTGTCATTTTTTTGGTCATTTTTTTGTCCATTTTTTTGGTATTTTTTTTGTATTTTTTAGTCATTTTTTTGTCATTTTTTTTCTCATTTTTTGTTCTATTTTTGTCTTTTTTGTCATTTTTTTGTCATTTTATGTTATTTTTTGTCATTTTTTGTCTTTTTTGTCAATTTTTTCCCCACATTTTCATCATTGTTTTCGTCTCAGTTTTGTTGCTATTTTCACACCTTTTTTCCAGAAGCTTTTGGATTGGGGTAAAGCTGGAGAAAATATGCTTGGCTCAGGTGGGAGTTAAGGGGTTAATATTGCCTGCAGTTCACAAACTATCCACCAGGGGAGTGCTGCAGCGCCCTCAGCACCCTGGGTTCCCACGGCCTTGTACTAACGCATTCGCAGCGGTGGGACCAAGTCTTGTAAATTGATCCTTCAGCTCCACCGCAGCAGCAACATCATGAGCCTCCTCAGCCTTCCCGGGGTTTATACAAGTCCTTTTGATGCTTTTAATGCCCTTGTAATGCCCACATATAAAATACAACACAGCCAAGTGGATACAATGGGCAAGTTTTAAGCCAAAAATGTGTATAATGAATGTGTTCCATCATGTTTGTATTTTCAACAAACTTGTTGTTGAGCGATGTTATTAAATGTTATTTATTAAATATTATTTTGCTAATAAATAGAGATTCATATAATTTAAGGCCTTAACCCCTTAACTCCCACCTGAACCGAGCACATTTTCTCCAGTTTGGCTTTACCCCAATCCAAAAGCTTCTGGAAGAAAGGTGTGAAAATGGCAACAAAACCGAGACGAAAACAATGACGGAAATGTGACAAAAAAGTGACGAAAAATGGATGAAAAAGTGGCAAAAATGTCACAAGAAATTGACAAAAAATTGACGAAAAAATAAAAAAAATGTGACAAAAAACGACCAAAAAAAAGTACAAAAATTTAACTGAAAATGTAAAAAAAAAAGAAAAGAAAAAGTGACAAAAAATTGATGAAAAAGTGGCAAAAATGTCACAAGAAAATGACAAAATGTGACAAAAAATGACAAAAATTTTATAAAAATATGCCAAAAATATAACAAAAATTTGATAAAAAATTGATGACTTTTTTTTTAAAAATGTGACAAAAAAAGACAACAAAAAAGTGTAAAAAAAAGTGGCAAAAATGTGTAAAAAAAAGTGTAAAAAATACACTTTACACTCAAAAATACAAAAATTTGACAAAAAATGTAAAAAAAAAGACAAAGTGACAAAAATGGATGAAAAAGTGGCAAAAATGTCACAAGAAAATGACAAAATGTGACAGAAAAATAAAAAAAAATGATAAAAAACTGATGATTTTTTTTTAAAAATGTGACAAAAAATGACCAAAAAAAAGACAAAAAAGTGACAAAAAATTGATGAAAAAGTGGCAAAAATGTCACAAGAAAATGACAAAAAAAATGACATAAAAAAAAAAATGTATAAAAAATTGCTGATTTTTTTTTTTTATGTGACAAAAAAATGACCAAAAAAAGGACAAAAATTTGACAAAAAAAAAAAAAAATGACAAAAAAGTTGCAAAAATGAGTTGAATACCCAACAAAAAAATGATGGAAAAAAAAATGTGATGACATGAGCTGAAAAGATCCTCTGGGTTCAGGCGGGAGTTAAGAGGTTAAATCCATCTCCTCCTTTATTTCGCCTCTAATCTTCCTCGTCCCTCAGACGCATCACTAAAGTGTCACCCCCCTGGGTCCGAGCCCCAGAGTGCATGCTTTCTCTAAACTGTGCCTCCAGTCTGACTTGAACGGTGACGGTGTTGTGGTGTCGACAGGCGCTGGCACCGGGGGCCTGTCTGCTCTGCGAGGGGAACTGCTCCGGGTTCCAGCCGCATTCCTGGAGGTAACGCTCATCCCACAGGCGCCGCAGGAATCCACCGATACTGTATTACTGTATTTGAACACAACTCCGGCTCAAACCAACCAAACTGAGCAGCTAATGACATAATGGAGGAGGCCCCAATATGGGTAAAGAACAGCATCACTGGGCCATCGTTTCTGACCAATCACAGGCCTCCGTGGTCACGTGACGCCGACATTCCTGCGGCCGCGTAAATGTGGAAAGAAGAAGAAAACAAACATTTCATTGAAGTGTCAAAGTGGTTGAAATAGTTCACACAGGAGTCAGGGGCTGTTTTCAGACGTTGCTCTCAGACAAAGGCATTAGCCACGTTTCTCGTTTCAGTGATCAGGAATCGAAGCACACGAGCACACTTAAAACATGTACAATAGGTTAATGCTCCAGCTGGGGGGGATTTCTGACCATTAGCCTAACACTTTTATGTGTATTAGCTTTTCTTTATTTTCAAACTATGAGACTTTTTTAACTATGGAGAAAAAAGGTGAAATAACTCTTAAACCAAGGGCATTTGCTTCAGTTCAGCTTTACCCAAATCTAAAAGCTCTCAGCCTATAGGCCAGAGAAACGCCTCATCTGAAAGACCCACAAAACGGATCTTTTTCCTTGTATTGTCGTCGTTTTTTACTTTATTTTTCATCTCATTTTTGCCATGATTTTGTTACTTTTCTGTCACTTTTTTATTACTTTTTTGTCACTTTTTTGTTACTTTTTTGTTACTTTTTTTGTTGGTCTATTGTCACTTTTTTGTCACTTTTTTGTTGCTTTTTTGTTGGTTTTTTATCACTTTTTTGTTGGTTTTTTGTTACTTTTTTGTTGCTTTTTTGTCGCTTTTTTTGTCACTGTTTTGCTGCTTTTTTGTCACTTTTTTTGCTGCTCTTTTGTTGCTTTTTTGTTGCTTTTTTGTTACTTTTTTGCTGCTTTTTTGACGCTTTTTTGACGCTTTTTTGACGCTTTTTTGTTACTTTTTCGTTGCTTTTTTGTCCCTTTTTTGTCACTTTTTTTACGCTTTTGTGTTGCTTTTTTGTTACTCTTTGCCAAAAGAAACATCAAAAGAGCTTAAAAAAAAAAAACACAAAATGCAGGCGACAAAAAAGTGATGAAAAAAATGACTAAAAAGTGACACTCAAAGTACAACAAAACAGCGCAGAAACAACTCGGCGACAACGCAAGGAAAAATGTAAGATCATTTTTGTGGGTCTTAGCTTTCAAATGAGGCGTTATGCTCTCCACATCAAAACTTTGGAAACACTTTCATGTGTATTAGCTTTTCTTTATTTTCAAACTATGAGACTTTTTTCACACGAGACTATGGAGAAAAAAGGTGAAATAACTCTTCAACCGAGGGCATTTTCTCCAGTTCAGCTTTACCTAAATCTAAAAGCTTCTCGACTGGAGCTCTCAGCCTATAGGCCAGAGGAACGCCTCAGTTGAAAGACCCACAAAACGGATCTTTTTCCTTGTATTGTCGTCGTTTTTTACTTTGTTTTTCATCTCATTTTTGCCATGATTTTGTTGCTTTTTTGTCACTTTTTTGTCACTTTTTTGTCACTTTTTTGTCACTTTTTTTTGGTCTTTTGTCACTTTTTTGTTCATTTTTTTCGATTTTTTGACGGGTTTTTGTTACTTTTTTGTCGCTTATTTGTCGCTTTTTTGTCGCTTTTTTGTTACTTTTTTGTCGCTTTTTTGTCACTTTTTTGTTGTTTTTTTGTTACTTTTTTGTTACTTTTTTGTCGCTTTTTTGTCGTTTTTTGTCGCTTTTTTGTTACTTTTTTGTCACTTTTTTGTTGTTTTTTTGTTACTTTTTTGTCGCTTTTTTGTCGCTTTTTTGTCGTTTTTTTGTCGTTTTTTGTCGCTTTTTTGTTACTTTTTTGTCGCTTTTTTGTCGCTTTTTTGTTACTTTTTTGTCGCTTTTTTGTTGCTTTTTTGTTGCTCTTTTGTCACTTTTTTTACACTTTTTTGTTCCTTTTTTGCTGATTTTTCTGTGACTTCTTTATTGAGTTTTTGTCACATTTTGTTGCTCTTTTGTTGCTTTTTTGTCGCTTTTTTGTTGCTTTTTTGTCACATTTTGTTGCCACATTTATGTTCCTGTTTGTGGCCTTTGTGATACTTTCTTGTTTTGTTTTCATCCTGGTTTTCCTCTGACGTTTTTTCCCAGAAGCTTTTAGATTTGGGTAAAGCCAAACTGTTGAAAATGTGCCCGGCTCAGGTGGGGGTTAAGAGGTTAAATTCTTCCAAAGTGCTTCATAAGGTCGTCAGCTGGAAGCAAACAAAGCAAAAAGCGGCCATTTTGAAGAACCAATTTCATCTTCTTTGTTTAACCTCTTAACCCCCACCTTCACTGATTACATTTTCTCCAGTTCAGCTTTACCCAAATCTAAAAGCTTCTTGAAAAAAAACCCCGTCAAAAACAAGCCAGTGAATGAGGATGAAAACGCAGCCAAAAGAAGCATCAAAAGAGATAAAAAAAAAAAAAAAGTGATTAAAAAAAATGACAAAAAAAGTGACACCCAAAGTGCAACAAAACAGCGCAGAAACAACTCGGTGACAACGCAAGGAAAAAGTGAGGCGTTATAGTCTCCAGTCCAGAAGCTTCTAGATTTGGGTAAAGCCAAACTGGAGAAAATGTGCTCGGTTAACCCCTTAACTCCCACCCGAACCGAGCACATTTTCTCCAGTTTGGCTTTACCCCAATCCAAAAGCTTCTGGAATAAAGGTGAGAAAATAGTGACAGAACTGAGACAAAAACAATGATGAAGATGTGACAAAGAAAGTGAGAAAACTTGGACAAAAAAGTGATGAAAAAATGACAAAAATGTGACAAAAAAAGACAAAAAAAGACAAAAAAGTGACAAAAAAAATGTACAAAAAAAAAACAAAAAATTTACAAAAAATTACCAAGAAATGACAAAAAAATGACAAAAAAATTAGTTGAAACCCCCCCCCAAAAAAAAAGATGGGGAAAAAATCTGATGACGTGAGGAAAAAGATCCATTTAGATGAGTTTTGTAGATCTTAGCTTTCAAATGAGGCGTTACACTGGCCTACAGGATTTGGGTAAAGCTGAACTGGAGAAAATGCTCTCGGTTCAGGCGGGAGTTAAGAGGTTAAAGTGGGGGTTAAGAGGTTAAAATATTCTTCCATATGTGTTCATTCATAAGTTAAGGCCTTTCAAAGTAAATGGGCTGGAATTAAAAGAAAAACCTACAAATAAAAAGCACTTCCAAACTGTTGAACTGAAAAAAAAAATCTAAAATAGAACATTTCTCATGGCACAAGGGATTTGATTCGCTCCACACACGTCGGTGCTGCAGTGTGTAGCCACAGCCTCCCCTTGTGGCAGATGGACAGAAGTGCAGCTGCTCATCTGCGCCCGCCCTTCATCCACACTCACAGACATCCTTCCTCCTTCAGTGGAAACAGGAGTGTGCAGACATGGGGAGGACAGGCCAACTCCACACTGAGAGACCAAGGGCCAGATCTTGTGACTGTCCGTGCGCAGCTCTAAACGCAACGTGGTGCACGCGCGATCCTGCATGTGGCGCTAAAGGCTGCGCCGCCAGGGAGAGGGCGTTATTTAAGAAAAAGAGGCGACTGAGGCTGGTTCATTACAAGCAGCACTCGGAGCCGCTCTTCTGTGGCACCTCCACATTATGTTCCTCTTTACATCGCGCTGCCTTGTCTTCTTCCTTAGAATCGACGTCAAATTGAAAACAAAAGAGAAATTGCCTTGAAAAGTCTGTTTGAGCGTCGGTTGCGCACGGGTTTACTTTGATAGATCAACGCACACACCCCTAACACCAAAACAACAACAGTTTTCCATAAATAAACCACACGTGCCTCAAGTGCCACAACACCAGGTCTGATCTGAGTTTTAAGGAGACGTTTCCATCGTGTGTCAGTCTTTACCTCCTGATGATGCTCCTGTAGCCACAGCTCAGTCCAAAAGAAAGAAGCGCATTTCACAGGGAACAGAGCAACTTTTTTTTTCCAATTCAGCCGCTCCAAGAATCCTGCAAAATAGTACAAACTCCACAGCCGATATGACAGTTTCTGATCAGTTAAATCCTGTACATTTGGTAACTTTGCCAGTGTCCAGCGCGAGGCCTCTCTGTCCCGCCTGCTCAGCCTGGATCTGCAGCAGCGGAGGGATAGTTTTGTTTCTTTCATCTTTATTAAATTTAATCTTTATTGCATCAGCATGTTACGCGTGTACAAGAGAACCCCCCCTCGCCCCCCCTTGCAAACCACCGCCTCCCGCAGGTCTGGGAAAGCATGGGGAGGGGGCGGCACCACAACATCGCAATGCGAGTCTGTCCCCCCTCCTGTCCTGCCCACCTTTTGCACCAGGTATGACTGTGACGCCCTCGCGTGAGCCCTGCCCTCTCCTCCACCTGTGGGCGGGGGCTCCTGGTCCGCACCTGGTGCTAATCATGTTTGTGCTCATCAGGCTGCAGGTGGCGCTGATGGGCTGCAAGGAGGCTCCGGCCCTTTAAGGACGGCGGAGGTGGAATCTCTCTCTCTCTCCCTCGGTGTCGGCTCTGGGGCGCGCGTCGGGTCGCCCGGGGCCACGTCGGGTCGCCCGGGCTGCCGCGCCAGCATGCCGCCCTCAGCTAGAGATACTTTTTATAATAACAGATAATGCCTGCTGGGCTAAAACCCGTATTCTGCGTCCTGCTCTCTCTTTTGTTGCGGCCTCACGAGCCGGGTCGTAACAATGACACTGAAGATTGCAAGGAGCGCCCCCGTCTGCGCAGTCGTCTGCTCTGCAGCCTGCGCTAAGAACCACAAGATCTGGCCCTAAGTGTCTCCTCTAGTTTCGCCACTGATAACATGTACAATAGGGCAAGGTCTCCACTGAAAATGCCTTTCTTAATCTGTACGTCATGTCATTTGCATAATAATTTGGAACGCGGTGTAGTTTTAGAAACTAGAAGGTCTTGGCTTTCAAATGAGGCATCACACTGGCATATAGGCTGTAAACTCTCCTGTCCATGTGTGTTGAGATTTGGATATGCATAATTGCTAACCCCAACTCTAGCCCTAACCCTAAACTGGCAGGACAGGTCAAAGTTCTCCAAAAGTACTGACATATTTTAATAATCCCGGGAAGGCTCGGGCCACCGCTCTGCAAACTTACTATGACACATTACAAGATGATGACCGAATCCCGCCCCTCTCGCTCTCCTCAGAAAGGCGTGCACTTCCTGCGGCTGCGGCTCCACAGACCACATGACCACGGAGGCGGAGGAGGACCAGCGGATGGGGCGGCTCCTGTCGGACTCGCCCTGTGGCCACATGACTCAGAAGGTTAAAGGGGGCGGCGGCTTGAGGCTCTACAAACGCAACCGTCTGATCGTGACCAACCCGCACGTGTCCCGCAAGGACCCCAGCTTCAGCACCACGGCCTACCAGTGGGCCCCGAGCACGACGCACAAACTGGTGAGGGGCGCCGCTGTTACCGCCAGCCTCTTTAGGATCCTCATCAGCGGGAGAGGATAGCACTACTGTTTGACCCACTTGGCGTTGACATGATCACCCTCTACTGCAGTGGTTCTCAACCTGGGGGTGGGGACCGCCAAGGGGGTCGCGAGACAAATTTAGGGGGTTGCCAGATCATTTAGATAAAATAGCCATATTTTCATTAGCGTATAATCTGATATTTTATTGTAGCATGTGTGTGCTATTTTACCAGAGTGCCATTACTTGTTTATAGTTTAATGAATTTCATTTTAGCCATTTTTTTTTTTTTTTAACGCCTTAACTCCCGCCTGAACCGAGCACATTTTCTCCAGTTTGGCTTTACCCTAATCCAAAAGCTCCTGGAAAAAAGCTGAGACGAAAACAATGATGGAAATGGGACAAAAAAGTGAGAAAACATTGACAAAAAAAAGTGACGAAAAATGGATGAAAAAGTGGCAAAAATGTCACAAAAATGTCACACAAAAATTTGACAAAAATGTAAAAAAAAAAAATTTGACAAAAATGTGACAAAAAAATGACAAAAAAATCACAAAAAATGACAAAAAAGTGACAAAAAAAGACAAAAAAATGTGACAAAAAATGAAAAAAAAAAGACAAAAATGTGACAAAAATGTGACAAAATTGTGACAAAATTGTGACAAAAAATGACAAAAAAATGACAAAAATGTGACAAAAAATGACAAAAAATTACAAAAAATTACAAATAATGAGAAAAATGTGACAAAAATGTGACAAAAAATGACAAAAAAAATGACAAAAAAATGTGACAAAAAATGACAAAAAAAATGACAAAAATGTGACAAAAAATGACCAAGAAATGACCAAAAAATAAAAAAAAATTGATGAAAAATTGACAAAAATGTGATAAAAAATGTGACCAAAAAATGTCAAAATTTGAACAAAAAAATAGCAAAAATTGACGAAAAAATGACAAAAAGTTACAAAAATGAGTTGAATACCCAACAAAAAAATGATGGAAAAAGATCCTCTCGGTTCAGGCGGGAGTTAAGAGGTTAAGAATTATGTCGGCTACTATTTCTATTTCTCACGGTCTGACCCGAGCGGGGGTCACGAATCCCTTTTACTGTTAAAATGGGGGTTGCGGCGCCAAAAGGTTGAGAACCACTGCTCTACTGGCAAGAAGTGACTCCAGTGTTAAAACATGGAATCCAACGGTAACTTTATAGTAACAAGCTCTGTGGGAGGAACAAGTTGCCCCATCTTCATTTTGCAACAGTTTTGGACACTTCACATGAATGTGGCAGAATGACCGTTGTTAATATTATGTCTATGATCCAAGTATCCGAGTATCTCAGAGGTTTACACTTGACACAGAATCCGATGAGTTCATTTTTGTCACATTTTGTCACATTTTTGTCATTTTTTCGTCAATTTTTTATCACATTTTTGTCATTTTTTGTCACATTTTTGTCACATTTTGTCACATTTTTGTCATTTTTTGGTCAATTTTTTATCACATTTTTGTCATTTTTTGTCACATTTTTGTCACATTTTGTCACATTTTTGTCATTTTTTTGTCAATTTTTTATCACATTTTTTGTCACATTTTTTCGTCAATTTTTGTCATTTTTTGTCAATTTTTAGTCATTTTTTGGTCAAATCTTTATCACATTTTTGTCATTTTTTTATCACATTTTTTTGTCATTTTTTGTTAAATTTTCATCAAATTTTTATCATTTTTTGCCACATTTTTTGTAATTTTTTAGTAATTTTTTAGTAATTTTTTAGTAATTTTTTATCCCATTTTTTTTTCATTTTTTGTTAAATTTTTATTAAATTTTTGTCATTTTTTGTCACATTTTTTGTAATTTTTTTGTCATTTTTTTCATAAATTTTTCATCAGAATTTTCTCAGTTTTTTGTCACTTTTTTGTCAATGTTTTCTCACTTTTTTCACATTTTTATCCTTGTTTTCGTCTCAGTTTTGTTGCTATTTTCACACCTTGTTTCCAGAAGCTTTTGGATTGGGGTAAAGCTGGAGAAAATGTGCTCGGTTCAGGTGGGAGTTAAGGAGTTAATATTGCCTGCAGTTCACAAACTATCCACCAGGGGGTGCTGCAGCGCCCTCAGCACCCTGGGTTCCCACAGCCTTGTATACAGAAACTACTTTGAATTCGACCCGAAAGAAAGGCCTTGACCTGATCTGATGAATGTGTTTCTCTCATTGGTTTCTCTCTGATTTTCTTTTTTTGACTCAAAGGCAATGCACTTTATGGAGCTCCTCCCTCAGCAGCGTCGTCCCATAAGTGGCACACAGGGGGCGCTAGAGAGAAGCAAACAGCTACAGATCCAGCTGCCTGTGCACGACCAGGACCCGATGAAGTGCTGCAGCCTCTCCTCTGAAGACGAGGTGAGTCAATGCAAAGATGCAGCTCACAGTTTTATAGTTTCACAGTTTCACAGTTTCACAGTTTCACAGTTTCACAGTTTTCAGGTTTTACAGTTTCACAGTTTCACAGTTTTCAGGTTTTTTCCAGTTTTTTGAATTGCGTTTCGCCCCCATGTTTGTCCAGATCTGCTCCATGCTGCTGTTCGTGAAGCTCTACAAACAGGAAGTGCTGGGAGTGGGAGAAGTGGCCTTACCTGGAGAGGGCGGGGCTCTGAGGGAGGCAGCCAATCAGAGAGCACTGAAGGAGCAGGACGCAGCCAATCAGAGCCCGGAGAAGGAACCCGAGCAGACATCGTCGCCGTCATCCACTAACGGAGCTGAGGAATATGTAAGAACTAAGCCCTGACTCACAGCATCTGCAAGAACACCTGGAAATCATTCAATGTCAATGTCAATGTTATTTATAAAGCACATTTAAAAACAACCATAGTCGACCAAAGTGCTGGACAAGAACAGTAACAATATGTACAATAAACACAATAAAACTTAAACACAGGTCAGACATAAAGGCACAAACTGTGGAACCGAAGGCCAAAGCAAAAAGATGAGTTTTTAATTTGGTTTTAAACAGACTGAGCCGAGCACATGTAGAGGAGGCGGGTCCAAAGTTTAGGGGCCACTGAGGAGGCTCGGTCACCTCTGGACACACAGACAGAAGGAGCTGGTCTGAGCTCAGAGCTCTGGAAGGACAGTCGAGCTGGTCAGACCTCAGAGCTCTGAAGGGCAGTAGAGCTGCAGCAGTTCTGACAGATACTTCGGTGCCAGTGAATATAGGCCTTTAAAAACAATCAGCAGAATTTTAAACTTGATTCGAAAGGGAACTGGTAGCCAATGTAAAGTGGACAGAATGGGAGTGATGTGGCGGTCAGCAGGCGGTCAGCAGGCGGTCAGCAGGCGGTCAGCAGGCGGTCAGCAGGCGGTCAGCAGGCGGTCAGCAGGTGGTCAGCAGGCGGGCTGCGGCGTTTTGGATTTGAGGTCCAGCCCTGTGTAAAGGGAGTTACAATAATCCAACCTTGAAGTGATGAAGGCCTGGATCGCCTTCTCTAAATCTTTTTTTGACAAGTAGGCCTTAATTTTTTCTTTAAGTCTTGGTTGGAAGAAGCTTTTACAATTGATCCAATGTGTTTTTCAAAATTGAAACAAGTATCAAAAGTCACACCAAGATTTTTAACAGTGGGGCGGATAAAGGAAACAAGAGGCCCAATAACACTGTCAGTCTTTAGGTTTTCACAGGGGGTTTCAACTTCCGAATACAGCTATCTCTGTTTAGCCTAGTTTTGTAGGTCTTGGCTTTCAAATGAGGCATCACCCTGGGCTAAAGGCTATTAGCTCAAAGCAGGATAAATATCATTCTAAATTCAAGTAGTTTAAACTCAAGAAGAAGAAGAAGATCTTTATTTATATAGCGCCTTTCACAGACCTGGTCACAAAGCGCTTTTACATGAGACTATTGTACATTCACTCCACGCTCGGTGGTGGAAACTACGTTTGTAGCTTCAGTTTCCCCTGGGGGAGACTGTCAGAGGCGCTTTCGCGACTACACACGTCTGCGCCAACGGACCCTCTGACACCACCATACAAACACATCATTCATCCTGGCCTATTGTGCATGTTTTTAGTGGTAGGGGAAACCGGAGTACCCACCGGAGTACCCACACAGAAAGGCCCTGTGCAGGTGGGAATCGAACCCGGACCTTCTAGCTGTGAAGCGAGAGCACTAACCACTGCACTACCGTGCCGCCCAAGCACAGTAGTTGTTTATTACTCTAGTGTAGTAGTGGTGGCAGAAACCTTTAATTTGGTTTTTTCCCTCTGTTTTCCCTGCAGATCTGCTCCGGCTGCCGGGCCGCGGTGGATAAGGACTGCCCGGTGGTTTTTGCTCAGAGGGAGGGGTACGACGCCCGGTGGCACCCGTCCTGCTTCGTCTGCTCCGTGTGCGGCGTGATGTTGGTCGACCTGGTTTACTTCTGGAACAATCAGAGGCTGTTCTGCGGACGACACTTCTGCGAGAGCCAGAGACGGCGCTGCCAGGGCTGTGACGAGGTATCAGTGCGACATCTATCTGCGTATTTATCAATCTGTCGAAATGTCTGTCTGTCTGTCTGCCTGCCTGTCTGTCTGTCTGTCTGCACGCCTGCCCGCATTTTTTTCTTGGGTATTCAACTCATTTTTGTAACTTTTTTGTCATTTTTTTTGTCATTTTTTGTCACATTTTTGTCACATTCTTGTCATTTTTTCGTAAATATTTTCATCAAATTGTTTTTATTTTTTGTCAATTTTTTGTCACATTTTTGTCATTTTTTCGTCAATTTTTTATCAATTTTTTGTCATTTTTTTGTCACATTTTTGTCATTTTTTGTCACATTTTTGTCATTTTTTTCAATTTCTTGTGAAATTTTTGTGACATTTTTCGTCATTTTTTCATCCATTTTTCATCCATTTTTCATAAAATTGTTTTTATTTTTTTGTCAATTTTTTTTTATCACATTTTGTAGGATTTTGTCACATTTTTGCCATATTTTTATCGCATTTTTTGTCACATTTTTGTCTTTTTTTTTGTCATTTTTTTGGTCGATTTTTTATCAATTTTTTGTCATTTTTTTTGCACATTTTTTGTCAATTTCTTGTGACATTTTTGCCAATGTTTTCTCACTTTTTTGTCACATTTCCATCATTGTTTTCGTTTCAGTTTTGTTGCTATTTTCTCACATTTTTTCCAGAAGCTTTTGGATTGGGGTAAAGCCAAACTGGAGAAAATGTGCTCGGTTCAGGTGGGAGTTAAGGGGTTAAAGTTGTTTTTAATGTGTCTAAAGTGCAATAGTAGCTTATGGAGAACTAGCCTGTTCTGCCGCCTCACATGGAGGTGCTGCAGCAATGTCGGGCAGTCGCGTCGTGGTCGTAAAGCAGCTCAACCAGCGGCTCAGGACTGACCCCACCTGAACACAATCTCACTGAACAACTTGACAAATAAAGCACTTACTTACTTAACCCCTCAACTCCCGCCTGAACCGAGCACATTTTCTCCAGTTTGGCTTTACCCCAATCCAAAAGCTTCTGGAAAAAAGGTGAGAAAATAAGACAGAACTGAGATGAAAACAATGATGAAGATGTGACAAAAAAGTGACGAAAACTTAGACAAAAAAGTGACGAAAAATTGACAAAAAATGGACAAAAAAATGGACAAAAAACTGACTAAACAATTGACAAAAAAGGACAAAAAAAGGACAGAAAGTGACAAAAAAAATTATGAAAAACTTACAAAAAAATTACGATAAAACTACAAAAAAGTGGCAAAAAAATGATGAAAAAATGATGAAAAAATGATGAAAAAGTGACAAAAAGTGACAAAAAAATTACAAACAATTTGACAAAAAAATATGAAAAAATGGCAAAAATGTCACAAAAATGTTACAAAAAATTTACAAAACAATTGACAATAAAGGACAAAGTGACAAAAAAATTACAAAAAACGTACAAAAAAAATTACGATAAAAAAACAAAAAAGTGACAAAAAAAATTACAATTTGACAAAAAATTGACAAAAAAAATATGAAAAAATGTCAAAAATTTACAAAACAATTGACAAAAAAATTACAAAAAAATTACAAAAAAGTGACAAAAAATTACAATTTGACAAAAAATTGACAAAAAACTGACAAAAAATTGACAAAAAAATTATGAAAAAATGGCAAAAATGTCACAAAAATGTTACAAAATATTTACAAAACAATTGACAAAAAACTGGCAAAAGATTGACCAAAAAATTACGAAAAAAAAGTACAAAAAAATGACAGAAAGTGACAAAAAAATTACACAAAAATAACAAAAAAGTGACAAAAATTACAATGTGACAAAAAAATGACAAAAAAATGACAAAAAAAATTCAAAAAAATTACAAAAAAGTGGCAAAAAATTGCCAAAAAAAATGATGAAAAAGTGGCAAAAAGTGACAAACAATTTGACAAAAAATGTACAAAAAAGTTACAATAATGAGTTGAAAACCCCCCAAAAAATTATGGGAAAAAAAAATCTGATGACGTGAGGAAAAAGATCCATTCAGATGAGTTTTGCAGATCTTAGCTTTCAAATGAGGCTGACTGACCAGATTTGGGTAAAACTAAACTGGAGAAAATGCTCTCGGTTCAGGCGGGAGTTAAGAGGTTAAACTTGCATTAAAGAAATGATGAATGCTCAGCTTTAGGCCCGACAGAGCCCCCATTGAGCTCTCGTTGGTTTGATTTTCTGTTTTCCTGCTTTACCATCTGTCCGTCTGTTGTTTTGCTGCAGTTGATCTTCCGGGACTCGTACCACACGGGCAGCGGCGGCCGGGCCTGGCACACGGAGCACTTCTGCTGCTGGAAATGTGGACAGAGCCTGGACCAGAGCTGCCCTCACTCCACTTAGACCCAGCTCCAAAGCTCCTTTTCTGGACTAAACCGGCTCCAAAGCACGGCCTAACGCTGGTCTAAACTATCGAGAGCTCCACCCAGGCCGAATGAGCTCAAACACAACCCAGGTATTTGTCCCCATTTCTGCCCTGCCAGACAGTTTGTTGGTGTTCTCCATCCATACCAGAAATAGTCGTGCTAAATATGGGTTAATGGCTTTTTTTGGTCACATTTTTTGTCTTTTTTTTTGGTCATTTTTTGTTCTTTTTTTTGTCACATTTTTTCTCATTTTTTGTTCTTTTTTTTTGTCATTTTTTGTTCTTTTTTTTGTCATTTTTTGTCATTTTTTGTCATTTTTTTGTCACATTTTTTGTCATTTTTTTGTCACATTTTTTGTCATTTTTTGTTCTTTTTTTTGTTCTTTTTTTTGTCACATTTTTTGTTCTTTTTTGTTCTTTTTTTGTCATTTTTTCGTCACTTTTTTGTCATTTTTTGTCATTTTTTTGGTCAATTCTTTGGTCATTTTTTGGTCATTTTTTGTTCTTTTTTTGTCATTTTTTGTCACATTTTTGTCACATTTTTTGTCATTTTTTGTTCTTTTTTTTGTCTTTTTTGGCCATTTTTTTGTCATTTTTTTTTCTTTTTTTGGGTCATTTTTTGTCATTTTTTGTTCTTTTTTTGTCATTTTTTCGTCACCTTTTTGTCATTGTGCTAAATGTGGGTTAACGGCTTTTGATTGAAGTCACTGATGATACGCACAGCACTTACAAAAAGCATCGTTTTTATATTTTGCCAAACAAGACAAACAAAACTAGTTCATTTGTCACTCCGGACAAAAGTGTTTAGCAGAGGGTGTGATTTTATAATATTATAATATTACTTTCAAAGGAAAAGATTTGAATTTTAGTTAATCATGTTGTAAAAATATTTGCAGGATCTTTGAGGGAAGTTCTCAGACTTTCACTGGACTAAAAACCGATATCTTTCATTTTTATTTTGAAAAAAAAAAGGAAAAAAGGCCTCATGAAGTTGTTGGAATATTTTTCTAGAGAGAAAAAATCTCAACTTCAAGTTAAACGTAGTCAGAGCCGTGGGAAGATGTTTTAGTTAGGGGGCGCTGAGGGACAAAATGTACCCTCAAAATACTTTTTCTGTGCATAAATCCTATTTATTAACCTCTTAACTCCCGCCTGAACCAAGAGCATTTTCTCCAGGTCAGCTAAATGGATCTTTTTCCTCACATCAGATTTTTTTTCATCACTTTTGCCACTTTTGTCAAATTCTTTCACTTTTTCGTTCATTTTTTGTCAATTGTTCGTCAAATTTTTCAAATTTTTGTCAAATTTTGGTCCATTTTTGTCATTTCTTTTTACATTTTTTGTAATTTTTTTGGCACTTTTTGGTCAATTTTTTCATCTCAGTTTTGTTGCTATTTTCACACCTTTTTTCCAGAAGCTTTTGGATTGGGGTAAAGCTGGAGAAAATGTGCTCGGTTCAGGCGGGAGTTAAGGGGTTAAGAACCGCTGAGCCTTTAGACACGCCCCCTCCACACGCTGTCTGTGGCATCAGTGGGGAGGGGGTTCTGCTGAGGAGCAGTGGTTGGTTACTCGGCTGGTGACGAAAGCTCGGAGGCGTCTCCAGGAGGTGGGGGCGTTCCTAGGAGGACTCAGGCAAACCTATCCCTAAAATGGCCGCCATCAGAGTTTTTACAGATGACTCAGAAATACGTGAATGTGCCAAGGCAACACTTCAGGCATGTTTTTAATGAGGGAGTGACAGAATAACACGATGGAAAGCTTGGAAAAGTCAAATTTGCATAACACCCCGCCTTTAAGGTAAACAAGTTACTTTGTACTGCGACAAAACCTTGAATACTGAGTGACTACTTCAGCCTATATGTTTTGTCTTTGGTAGTGTGATCCTAAATGGCATAAACTGTGTAAAAAAAATAAAATAATCTAAAACAGGTTATTAGGTCTGGAGGTCGAGGTTGAGATTTTAACTGGTTTAACTGACGATGTTTTGAAGTGTTGAACTGCCGTGTGAAATGTTGCTTTATTTGTTGTGTTTTCAAGAAAGGCCTTGAGAAAATGAACTGGCTCAAAGAACTGGAGGAAACAGTGTTAAAGTGAACGATGTGTCAAAGTGATGAGAGCTGCTTTTAATTCAATAAAAACTGGATCAACAACGGAGCTTTGTGTTGGCAATTTATTTTTTAAATCAAACTGTTTTTCTGATCAGGAAATTCTACTGTCGTGCATGAAAGGTATTACTACATCACATATATTCTATCCATCCCCTCAGTGTAGCAGAACATACTTAAAGCAACAGGCCACCGTTTTTCCAGATGAGATATGTTCTTACCTGAGCTTAGACGAGTTGATGCGTACCTGTCTGGTCTTTGTGCGTGCGCTCAGTCACGCAAAAAGACCCAAGATGTTGATAGAGCATTTGGCCTCTCCCAGTGTATTCCTATAGCAAAGACCAACTCGTCTAAGATCAGGTAAGAACATATCTCAGAATGGAAAAAACGGTGGCCTGTTCCTTTAATACATCCAAAAGGATATAACAATATAATTTGGCTAATAATGGAAATAATTGGGCGATTGAGACAATACTTAATCAATGTAAACAATAGAGTTAAAGGTAAATTTCCAAATAGAACAGACGCACTGCATAAAGTGCCCGACTAAAAACAAGGAAAAAAATCTTAAAATAAGACATTTTGTTTTGTTTTAAGGAAAAATTCTGCCAATGGGTCAGCGTTTTTTTCTTGCTAAGAATTCTTATTTCTAGAATATTTTTCTTCATAAAACAAGAAAGAAACACTAAATTTAAGCAAATAAATACTGAGAATTAAGCAAAATATCCTCAGAAAATGGATTAATTTAAGGAAAACATTCTTATTTAGTGAAAAATTGTGGATATTTTACTTAAATGTTGCTTGATTTAAGTAAAATGTTCTAAATTACTCACATTTTTGAGCAAAATGTTGTTAATAAATACTAATATTTAAGGAAAGTATTGCCCGGAGACCCGCCTCCATGATGTGGAGCCAGGCTGATGGTCAGAATCACCTGCTGGAGGATTCACCTATTGTACATGTTTTTAGTGGTAGACACGGGGAGAACATGCTCCACACAGAAAGGCCCCGTCCTGGTGGGAATCGAACCCAGGACCTTCGAGCTGTGAAGCTGAGGCTCTAACCGCTGTGCCACCGAGCCGCCCACTTTAAAGAATGGAATGTATTATCTCTCTGTGAGAAGCAGTTCTTACATTAAGAGCTGTTGATCTGAGTTTATAATACGAAAAAATATTCTTTGTCTAAAACTGAAGAAGATTCAAAAAGTTTTTCTTTCTTGTTACAAGAAAAAATAACATGTTTTTAGCAAATTTATCTGAACAAGAAATGGCTCGATTTTATTTCCTAAAATAAGATGTTTTTTTTCTCAAGAAATCTATCGGCAAAACATTATTACTTTTTATTTCTTAAAGTCAGACATTTTTTACTTTCTTAGAATCCACTTGCAGTGCAGTCTACGCTTTAACTCAAACAATATAATCAGTAAACAATAGAAACACTCACTAATGAAAGAAACAAGTGAATAAATGTGAAATAGAAGGATAAATGGCGTCTCATTCCTCTTTTTCTCTATGGATGAGGAAATATTTTCTGCTTTCGAAACTGATTCACGGGGTTTGAGTATCTGCCGATATCCGATATTCACCGATGCCAAGATACTTTCTTAAAAAATGGTCCTCCTTTTTCCAGCTTCATTACTGACATACACACGCTACAATTTAATGTTATTAGGCTAGTTTATGATCAGAATTGTATTTATTGCCATTGTTTGAGAACAGGTTCACAAACGAGGAGAATTTAGATAAAAACTTTAAAACTATAAGCCTATAGGGCATGCATGAAGAAGAT